>NC_018199.1:300000-472105 GCF_000219625.1 Zymoseptoria tritici IPO323
ATAAGCTTCGAGTCGCTTATAAGTCCGAGAGGAGCGTTCTATTACCCGACATCTTTACTAACCGTAAGGATAATAAAAGCCCTTCCTACCCTCGCTAGCTCTATACAATAGAGACTAAGCTTAACGCTACTAGGTTTCGTATAGTTCCTAACTCCCTAGCCTTCGTTTACGGACGTACTAGTAGTATCGTATAGGAAATGCTAGAGCCGCGAGTCCCCTCTACGCTCGATAACATAGTCGAGACCCCGACCTCGCTCTACTTCCTATCGCTTAAGGACATATTTACCTAGATGTACGAGACATATACCGAGGTTAACCGCATCGGCAAAGCCTAATCCGAGATAACATACCTAAAGTAGAAGGACGGTAAGAAGTTCGCGGACTTCTATCGCAAATACGTCCTACTCCGTACGTATATCCCCTAGTAACTAACTACCGAGCTCTACGAGTTAAGGAAACGACTAAATAAGCGCTTCCGTAATAGCCTTCTCGGTTAAGTGTTCGGAAGTCCCGCCGCTCTTATTAAGTAGTACGAGATCTACGATATCGATATAGAAGATTACGACTACGACTATCCTCGAGCTAGATTTACCGACAACAATAAGGACCGCGGCTTGAAGCGTAGAGGTACATTAAAGGCATCGACACCGTTAGCTACCTTAGTCTCTACTACGGTTACGGTAAAACCTAACCTTAACCTTCTACGGCTTACTAACGCCGACCGAGAGAGGCTTAAGGCTAAGAATCGATGCTTCCGCTATAGGGAAGTTAGACACCGACCCTAGGACAAAGCTTATAGACTCCGACTATAAGCTAACTCCGTACGCATTAAGGAGCTTAGCTCTAATAAAGATTAGGGAAACGAGAAGTCCGCCGCTTTAGCTAGGAAGTAGGCGGACTCGATACTATTAGCGTTTACTAGCTAACGGCCTCCGCGGCGTCGTTATACGATTCGCTTTATTACGAAGAAACACTAGATCCGATTATCGAACCGTACGTTGTGTTACTTACGTACCTCTCTCGCTATAAGGCGAAAGTATATCTAGATCCTAGAGCTAACGCTAACTTTATTAGCTACTCCGCGGTCGTAGCAAACAAGTTTCCGACCTTCGATCTAGCTAGATCTCGCTCGCTCGGCATAGCTAATAGTATACTAACCGCTAAGCGTATTACGTAGTGCGCGCTAGTCGATCTCTAGATCGCTAGCTACTACGAGCAGTTATTAATGTTTATAGTAGATCTCTAATACGAGGTCGTGCTTAGACTACCTTAGTTCGCGCGGCACGAGCCTTATATATATTAGAGCACCGGTCGTGTCGCGTTCGTCGCCGAACACCGCACCGCGCGTTACTAAAAGGGAGACATTATTAGCTCTTAATTAATTAACTAAGCCTACGCTAAGCCCCTTAACTTCTACCCTCGATATCCTACGCCTCTAAAGATCGCTCCCCTACTCTGTCCTATAGCGGAACCCTTTTTACTAGTTATAGGCATCGAACACGTTAACAGCGGTGCGTATATAGAATTGCTCTAACTTAGCGCGCGCGCAATAGAGCTAATAAGCTACCGTCCTAACGCTAAAGTCTTCGCGTGCTAGGTATAGTTAGGCTTAGTAACGAAATTAATACTAAAACTTTTAGCTTCCGCTATAACGGTTAAAGACTACGAAAAGTTTATAGCCGGCAACTAAACTAGCGACGCTAACGTGTTAGCTAAACTTCTAGCTGTTTACTACGATTAACTTTATGCCTTCTTACGTAAGGAGGCCGACACCCTCTCCTAGCACTGACTAGATGTCGACTACTAGATTTATCTAAAAGATAGTGTAACGTTACCCTTCCGTAAGCCTTATCGACTATCTGGCCCCGAAGAAGACGCCCTAAAGAAATAGGTCGATAATATAGTAGCTAAGGGTATAATTCGAAAGTCTACCTCCGAAGCCGCTACTCTAGTTATTATTGTCCGTAAACCCGGTAGTAGGTTACGTATCTACATCGACTACCGAGCTCTTAATACTCTTACCGTTAAGAACAGATACCCTATACTACTCGTATAAGACACCCTAGCGCGACTCGGTAGAAAAAAGTACTTTATAAAGCTAGATATTATTACCGCCTTTAACCGCATTCGGATCGCCGCCGGCTACGAATACAAAATAGCGTTTACTACGCGCTACGGACAATACGAATGTCTAGCTATGCCCTTTAGACTATATAACGCACCTAGCACCTTTTAATTAGCTATTAACTACGCTCTACGCGAGTACCTCGACGACTTCTACTCCGCTTACCTTAACGACGTCCTCGTGTTTAGCGATACGCTTAAAGAACGCGAAGAGTACGTCCGTAAGGTAATCGCGCGGCTAAATAAGGCTAGATTACCGATTAATATCGGCAGATTAGAGTTCTACGTTACGGAGACTAAATACCTCGGGTTAATTATTAGCCGTAAAGGTATTCGTATAGATCTAGAAAAGGTCGCTACCGTACTCGTATAGGAAACCCCTACCTCTATAAAAGACGTTTAGTCGTTCCTCGGATTTGCTAACTTCTACCGACGATTCGTTAAGAAGTTCTCGAAGGTAGCCGCTCTACTAACCGCTCTAACGCGTATAGAGCTACTCGATCCTAACCGAGACCCCGATAAGAAACCGCTACCTTTAGCGTCGCGATACCTTCCTTTTGTATAGAGCGACGCCTATTAGAAGGCTTTCGAAGACCTTAAAAGTCGCTTTACTAAGGCCCCTATCCTAGCCTATTTTATACTAGGGCTAGAAACGATCCTTAAAACCGATGCCTCTAACTTTGTTACCGCCGCTATCCTCTTATAGCGCGGCGTTAATAGTATAATTAGACCCGTAGCGTTTCTCTCTAAGAAGATGTCCCCTACCGAATATAACTACGACATCTACGATAAAGAACTAATAGCTATTATAAAAGCATTTAAGGAGTAGCGACTAGAGCTAGCCTCCGATAATAGCGAACTAGTAAAGGTTCTCTCTAATTATAAGAACCTAGAACACTTTATGTCTACAAAGGTCCTTAACTAACGATAGGCGCGGTAGGCTAAGTTTCTCTCTTAATTTAACTTTACTATATCGTTTGTTGTAGGAAAAAACAATAGTAAGGTAGACGCTCTTACGCGTTTACCCTAAGACCTTCTAGTATTACTAGACGATCCGCGGCTTTAGCACTAGTACTAAACTATCCTTTAACTAAAGCATCTCGCCGGCCGCTAACTAAACCTATCTAGCCTCCTAGCCGCCTCCGTTATAACGGCTACTCTAGTATAGGAGATAGCCGCGGCCTATTAAGGAGACGCTAGTAAACTCCGTACCGCTATTTCGGAAATCGCTCGAGGCGTTACTCCGACATTGCTAAAACGGCTAAAGCGCGAGAGAGAAGACGTTAGAATCGAAAACGGCATACTCTACGTACGCAATGCCTACGGATTATAGAGTGTCTTCGTTCCTAGTAAGGATAACAACGAGCGCCAAACTAGATCTTTACGTACGCGCGTAATTAGATTACTCTACGACACGCCTTCCGCCGGATACCTAGGATAAGCTAAAACGTTCGAACTCGTTAACCGCTATTACTTCTAGCCGCGTATAGCGCGGTCGATTAGCCGATACATTAGAAACTGCTCCTATAAGAACGACAAGCCGAGCAATCTTCCTTACTAATCCCTTCTTCGGTCCTTAGAGGCACCGGCTAAGCTATAGACTAACATTACCGTAGACTTCGTCGTAGATCTTCTAGCTAGTAAGAGCTACGCCGACGGCGCAACCTACCGGAATGTTATAATAGTTACTAACCGCATAACAAAGGAACGCTATCTTATCCCTATCCTTTTAATAGAAGCCGACTACTACGCGCGAATGTTCCTTCGTTACGTATAGTTAAGGCACGGCTTACTATTAACCCTAATCTCGGACAGAGGCCCTTAGTTTATGTTACGGGTAAACAATATATATACGAGAGTTTAGAGTCTGTGTTAGATATAGCAAGTTCGATAAGGAAGCAACCCAAAACCTCGCGGTAAGCGCAGAAAAGGATGTAGGCTACTAAGACAAAGTACGGGGTCGCGCTACGTATTATAGAAAGGGCGCTAGTCCCTTACAATACCCCCCTCCTCTCGGTGCGCGGAAAAGTCGTCGGCAACCGACATAAAAGCAGCGGACTATTTACCCTCCTCCTTTAGACCTACTACAATCGTCTAATTAGCTAAAATTCACTCCTATTGTCCGCTCTTTTCTTAGTATCGTCGTATGTCCGGGCGAAAACTGTCGGATCCCGACATAATAAGCCCGCTGTACTTTACTCTATCTCGTTACCTTTCTAGTATTATCGAGAAAGTAACAATATACGGAAAACACGCCCTTAGAGCCTAGGGCTACGTATAAATACCCTGCCCCCCCCTCTTTTCTACCGCTAGTATTACTAAACCGTTAAGGTAAGTTTTCAACCTAAAGGTTAAGGGTTCGAGTCCTTCGCTTTTATCTAGGACCCCGGTGCTTTTCTAACGGAGTCGCAGATAATGTCTATTTTCGGCAATAATAACAATCCTTAGAACAATAACCCGGGTCCCGCCCTTACCTTCCCGCCAGCCGCTAACAACCCGCCGGCGCCCGCTAACAACCCGCCGGCGCCCGCTACCGCTCCTCCTCTAGCGGCTCCTGCTTAGAACTAGCCGCGTGCCGTTATCTATTGCGAGCTATGCGCTAAAAGCGGAATCGACTACGTCCTACCGGTAGTATATAATGTATCCCGCCTACTTTCCGCCGGACCCCGCTAACAAACCTAGACAGGCCGTTCGCGCGCGTGTAGGAGCTGTTACTCTAAGCGTAAGAATTGCGCTAAACTATAAGTTATAACCGGGCTCCGCTTGAAAGTCGCCGCTAACCGCCTAGTCCTTAATTCGCCTATGTCGCCTACGTTTAGACCCGCGTAGGAACTTAGTAGGTAGCGTAAGTATCGCCGGCCTCCGCTCGAAAACCGTCGGCTAATTAGACTATAGTAATAAGGCTTATAATAGTTTGGGTGCTACTCTTAAGGCTTAGAAAGCCCTAAAGCTACTATAGGTAGCAGGTTTGCTCTCTACGTAGGTTCTCTTATTATCTCCGATCGAAAAGCCCCGCTAACCGCTCGAAACAGTCCGGTAGCCTCGGAGATTACTCGTTCTATAGAGGAGGTTGTCGCGTAGTAAGGACAAACATAAGTACTTCGCCGGTCTCCGTTCGCTATAACCTGCTAACCGCTCCTTAGTCCTAGTAGCATTCCTACTACTCTCGTATTAGGTAGGCGTCGCTCCTCGTAGATAGCTACTTCCGCTCGTTCTCGGTCGGTTCCCGGTATAGAACATAGTAGTACAATTGCTACTCTAAAAAGCAATTTATAAAATAAAAATTCTTGCGCAACCTCTCGTTCTCCTTGTACGTCCGGTTACTTCTTGTCGGTAACTGCTCTCTTTTTCCTCTTCTTAATGTACTTCTCTTTTAGCCTATTATTAACTTTAGCATTTCTAAATCTTTGCTCGAAGTTATCTATAGCGACGGTATCCGCTAGGTTGTCTAAGGGCTCCTACGTTAGATCGTAGTAGCCGGTCTATTTAACTAGGACCTCCCTTCCCCCTCCTCTATTCTTTAGTGCTGTCCTCGTACATAGTAGTTCTTCTACATCCTATTCCTCGTGCGACTTAATTAATACTAGATCCGGCTAGTAATCGTCGGAGACCTAGCCTAGGAGAGGGTCGTCGCTCGCTAGTCTTAGCAGATCTAAATAGAAGACCGGATAAATGTTGCTAGGGATCCTAGCTAAACGGATAGAAACCGGCGACAAGACCTTATTAACCGTGTACTTCGTATTCTTGTAATCTAGGCTTTCCTTAGGGCGATTAGTACGATAATTCCTTAAATCCAGCTACATCTTGTCGCCCTTCCGGTATATTAGCGCCGCGGTGCGCTTCCTGTTAGCGGCCTCCTCCTACTTTTAGGTAGCGTCCGCTATACTTACCTAGCATAGGTCTATAATTCCCTTTATTTTCTCTACGAACTTCGAGGCTCTCTAGGCTACGGCTAGCGTAGAGGGCTCCTCGTTGTCCGGCTCTAAGGGCACGGGAGACGGGGCTTCGTATCCGTAAACTACGAAGAAGGGGCTTATTCCTAACCCCGAATAGTAACGGGCGTTTAGCGCTAATTAGGCCGTAGAGAGCTAGCGTTTCTAGTCGGACTGCTCGTAATTAATGTAGTTCCTTAGATAGGCTTAGACGTCCTAGTTTAGTCTCTCTAGGCCTCCGTCGGTTTAAGGGTAGTAAGCTAAGCTTAGTCGCTGCTATACTCCGACTAACCGGTAGAGTGTTTTCTAGAATGTGCTCGTCTAGTTCGTCCCCCTATCGCTCGTAATCGCGCTCGGCAGCCTATAATATCTTACCTAGCAGTCTAGGAATCTCTCGGCGCACTCCTCCGCTTTTATACTAGGCATTGCCTCCAAAACGACGGACTTGCTTAAACGGTCTTTAATAACCTATAGGTAACGGTTCCCCTTAGACTTAGGGAGGTCGGTTATAAAATCTATAGAGATCTCCTAGAAGAAGCGATCGGGAACTAGTAGAGGGCGTAGGAGTCTGTGTTTGTGCTCTCTCTATACCTTGTTCCTTCCGTAGTAATCGTAGTTTCTTAAAAATCTCCTAATATAACGTAACTATAGGGACGGCCGAACAGACTGCACCTTCACGTGGTGGCCGTTGTAAGTACCTTCCTCGGAAGGGAAACCAAGACAGTCTGGAAGAAACCTCCTCGAAAACCTCTCGAAATCTGCCCGAAATCCTTCTCGAAATCCGCCTCGAAATACAAGCTATAACAGAACAACGGCACGATTCGAACGAACAGCCCTCTACGAACGAGAAGAAGTAGTCTACTCTATCCTATACGCGCACCTCCTCGAAATCCGAATCGAAATCGTATGTCCCTAGAGACGTCGTCGCCCTCGAAAGGAAGCATATATGCACTTTAAAGAGCTAGAACTCGGTAGAATCTACAACTCTGCGATTAACCTGCGTAGCTGTATACGTTTGGAAGCAGCATACAGTTCTACAAAGGCATATTAAGGATAAGAGAAGGCAGCAAGTTAGACAGCTGCTTTTGTACTGCTTTTGTACGGCATTTTGCACTACTTTTGCACTACATTTCGAATTCGCAGCGTGCGAAGCGGGAGGATCCGCTGAAAATTCTACAAAAAGCTTAGCGCGAAAATTCTGCAGCCCTAGCTGTAGACAACGACACTCGTTAATTTCCTTTGTCTTGCATTTGTTTAAAGTCCTTTAGCATTGCCTTAGGCACGGGGTTTCCCCTAAGGTTAAAGAATATTAAAAGAATTTTGATTGTAAATAGATCTACTGCCTTGCTTGCAAGGCCGTCCTACATAGTCATAGACTCTAAAAGGACGTAAATGGAACAAACAAACAAACAAACAAACAAACAAACGTAACTATAGGGGCTAGTAGAAGTTTCTCCCTAGTATAAAGGCCGTAGAGTCCCGCCCGGGGTAGCCGTAGACCGGGGAGTTATATACGGACTAAATAATCTTAGTGCGGAGTTTATCGTTTTGTAGAATCTTAGTGTCCGCCGACTTATATTCGGCCTCCGACGTAACCGCTGCTCTAGGAACCTATAACCTGCCGCGATGCCTTAAGCGGCCCTTCTCGTCGATGCTACAATCCCTAATCTAGATTTTAACCTTTAGATCCGGTAGAATAGCCCGGGATCCGTCCTTAACGGCGCGGATTACTGTCTAATACTAGGTGTCCTTTTTTAAAGTTAGACCCTATAGTTTATTTAACTCGCTGTCCTAAAAGGGTCCCGCTACAGCCGCGTCCTTACTATCGGAATTCGGCTCTAAAGCTACTAGCTACATTAGTATAGCTTATAGGTAGTAGAGTTAGATAGACGTAGCCGACAGGTTATTAGCTACTACCTCCCTTTCCCCTCCGGCCGCCGGCTAATCCGGGGCTAGATTAGGTTCTAGGAACCTCCTAAACTGTAACATCTTGTCGTCCTCGCCTAGAGTGTCCTACTCCCTACGAGAAAGTACGTCCGGCATAATCGCTTCGGTCCCTAGTCGGTATACGAGTTTAAACTAGAACAAGGCAACGGTCTTAAACTATCGAATCTGCCTCTTACTTAGCTGCCTCTTCGTTATAAAGTACTCTAGGTTCTTATAGTCCGTCTAAATAGTAAAGGGACTACACGTCTTTAGCTCGGGTGCCTAGAATTTTAGGTAGGACACTACCGCTAACATCTCCTTGTTATAAATGTCGTAGTTAATCTCGGCCTTGTTAAGCTTCTATAAAAAGAAGCCTACTAGCTTTAGGACCCCGTTCGCTTCCTATAGGAGCGCGCCTCTAATCGCGAACCCGCTACAATCCGTCTCTAGGAACGTAGGAAGCCTTAGGTCCTAGTATATAAGCACTAGAGCCCTACAATACTTCCCCTTTAACCTCTAGAATGCCTTCTCCTTACGTTCTCCCTAGGAGAACGGCGTTCCCTTCCCGGTAAGCGCGGTTAAGGGAGCGGCGATCTTAGAGTAGTTAGGGATAAATATCCTATAGTAGTTAGCAAAACCTAGGAACCTTCGAACCTCCTTTTACGTTTGTAGTGCCTTCTAGTCTTCTACTGCTTAAATCTTCTTAGGGTCGGGTCCTACGCCTTTTCTATCGGCATAAACGATAAACCCTAGGTACTTAACGGTCTTCTATGCGAAAGCGCACTTTCCTAGGTCTAGGTATAGGCCCCTATCCTAAAGGGCCTGGAGGACTATACGAACCTTCTAGTAGTAATCCTCGAGCGTACTATCGGAGTAGATAATTACATTATTACTATATACTAAAGTAAAGTCGTCTAGATATTCCCGTAACAAATTGTTAATAAACCGCTAGAAAGTAGCTAGTGCCCCGGATAGACCGAACGGGTATACTAACTACTCGAACAGACTAAATCTAGTACGGAAGGCTGTCTTGTACTCTTCGCCGGCCGCTATACGAATGTAATAGAAGGCGGCTATAACGTCGACCTTCGTAAGCTATCGTAAGCCCGTAAGGTTCCTTAAGGTCTCCGGAACTAATAGGAGTAGGTACCTATTATGCTTCGTTAGGGCGTTTAGCGCTCGATAGTTATAGCAGAAACGTAGTCCTCCTCCCGGTTTACGAGCGAAAAGCACCGGTACTACAGCCTCCGAGGAACTTAGCCGGATATATCCCTTTTTTAGTAGGGCATCGATAACTTTTCTTAGGACTAGGAGTTCGTCCTTAGACATGCCGTATAAGGGGCCCTAAGGCAATCGGGGTAGTAAACTATCGGCATTCGGCCGGAGAGCGATCTTATAGTCTAGATCCCCTCTATAAGGAGCAAGCTTGTCGGCCTCCCGCGTCCTAAACAGCGGCAGTATGTCGTAAAGCTCTAGGGGGAGCCTACTCTTAAGCTACCTATCTATTAGGGGCTCCTTTACTTCTAAGGACTTCTAGATATCCTAAACCGTCGCTATAGCGAGGGTTGTAAACCTCTTAGCATCCTAAAGGGTCTTCTTAACGTCCTCGACTAAAGCTGTAGTAGCCGCTACAAAGCTGCTAGAGTCCTTAATCTCCTTATAGTTCCTCCCTTCTTCTACCTATTTGTTAGCGATACTATAGTAGAACCGGTGTTCCTCTAGTGCAGTCCGGATCTTATTATGCGCCTTCTAGGGGTTCCCGAGGATTAGAGGGAAGGCTAAGTTAGGCACGACGTAAGTATATACTAACTAGGTGTATCCGCTTACTCCTATCCGGAACGCGACGACTCCCTTAATCTGCGAGTTACGCATAGACGTAGTAGCGCCCTTAACGCCTCTCTTCTTATCGCTAACTAAGCTAAGCCCGAGGCCTTTAGCTAGGTCTCCGTTAATAGTAGCGTAGTATTAACATCCTTCGTCGATTAGGGCGAAGGTCCCGAAGGTTTCTTCTAGGACTACGTCGCTATAGATTAGGGTACCGTTTATCCTACTTTTAAACGCCTCCTAGCCTACTGTTATTGCTACGGCTACACCGTCTCCTACCCTAGTACTTCGGGAAGGAGTTAGTCTTTTCCCGTCTCTATAGAATCCGACTCCTCTTTATCGTCCTCTAGAACCGGTCCCGCGCGGACTACGTTTATTCTAGCGGGTAGCGTTGCTACGGTGTAGGGACATTCGCGTCTGCGGTGTCCGTCCGCTCTATAGCGGAAGTAGAGTCTCTTCTGTTAGCGTCGCTCTCTTTCTACGTCGTCGACCTACTTTGCTCTCTACTTCCCTCTAGCGTTACTATTCCGACTTCCTTAGCTTCTTAAGCGATTCCCGCTCGTCTAGGCCGGGGTTATAACAGTATCTCTATCGGCGTCTACCCGTGCTCTCGAGGTGCTCCTACCCTAAGGGCGCGCGGTTACCGGTATAGAAGAAACGGTGTCCTTGTTCTTCTCTTTCCACTTTTTGTTAGCAGCCTTAAACTAGTTAGTAGCCTCTAGATTAGTTATTACCCGCTCGACCTCCTCTATATAATCGTTATAGTCCTTAATGTTTACGATAGAGGCAGTATGTGTCCTTGCGGGGTTCGAAAAGGTATGTTTTAGGTATCTAATCTAGACCTCGTCTTTCTAGCTCGCTCCGCCGGCACTAAGTAGGAGATCGTCAAATCTTAGCTAGTAGTCGTACTATAGCTAACTAAGTTTATGCCGGAGGTTTGTAAGCTCTTCTAGTGCGTTTAAGGCCTCTCTACTATCGCCGAAGACCTCTTCGAGTCGCGTAAAGAAAGCCTCGGGGTCCCGTACTTCGTTCGCTCCTCCCGACTCCTAGAAATAACGTATACGAGATCTCTCCTTATAAGGGAGGGTGTCGTAGATAGCGTCCTAGTAGTACGGGTCGGGGAGCGTTAGTTTAAGGCCGGCACGCACTCGAAAGGAGCTTCTTAGCCGTAGCAGATAGTCTCGGAAAGTACTCGACTTCCCGTCCTAGGCTGCCGGCTTCTAACCCTTAGGGCCCGAGGGTTTTAAGTCGTCGCCCGCGGCCGGTCGACCGGAAATCGCCTAAGTTAGTGCTCGAATTAGGTCGTTTATAGAAGGGGCCGCTAGATCTACTAGGGCTCCTCTAGTCTCGGCTACCGGCTACGGTGCATTCCGCCCGGCTTCCGCCCGATTAATAGCGTTCCGCTAATGTTCTAGCTCTACCTACATTGTATTTTAACGTGCATGCAGTTGCTAGAGGAACGTTTGTAGATCGGGTACACTCGGCTCCTCCGGATTAACGTTACCGGATCCCGAAGGATTTACGCCGTTGTCCATTATATCGTTTATAGTAGGAGTTGTATCGAGTAGATCGAACTTAATGTTACTAGTGAACAATGTATACACGAGAGTTTAGAGTCTGTGTTAGATACAGCAAGTTCGATAAGGAAGCAACCCAAAACCTCGCGGTAAGCGCAGAAAAGGATGTAGGCTACTAAGACAAAGTACGGGGTCGCGCCACGTATTATAGAAAGGGCGCCAGTCCCTTACAGTTTATATTAGCCTTCTAGACGCGGTTATATAAGATGCTCGGTATCTTACGGAAACTATTATTATCCTATTACCCTAAAACAGATAGATAGTTAGAAAACACGAACAAGAGTATAGAAACCTACCTACGAAGTTTTGTGTTATATCGGTAAAACGACTAGGTTAACTAGTTACTAATAGCCGAGTTCGCTACTAACAACTACGTCTTAGAGTCGACCGGTATCTTACCCTTCTTCGCGAACACTAGCTAAAATCTACGGTTTACCGAAATCGACACCGAACTCGACATACTATTACTACTACACCGATAGAGGATGTCTACTAAGTAAGCTAACTTATTCGTATACGATATACGCTAACTATACGAACACCTCCGCTAGCAACTCCGTTTAGCTACCGTAAGACAAGCTAACGCTTTAAACCTCTACCGTAACATTAGGTTAACTTTCTCCGTCGGAGATATAGTACGAATTAATAGGAAGAATATTAAGACTTAGCGCCCCTCGATATCCCTCGATTATAAACTTCTCGGGCTATACGAAGTTATTAAGGTAATGCCTAGAGCTTGTCGCCTTAAACTACTACGTACTATAAAGATCGACAACATCTTTAATAACTCCTTACTCCGTTACGTCCCTAACGATCCTTTGCCCGGGCAGGCCGCACTACCTCTACCTCCGGCTATCGCTCTTTACGACGGTAGCGTATCGGAGTACGAAGAATACGAAGTAGAGGCCGTCCTTAATATACGTAGTTAAAAGGTTGTAGGTCGAAAGAGTAAGAGTAAGAAGTCCGTAGCTAGGTCTGTCGTCTAGTAGTACTTAATTTAATAGAAAGGATACCTACGTTTAGAGGCTATATAGGAACCCGCTAAACACATCGTTAAGCATAGTGCAGCCGCACTAGTAGACTTTTATTACAATTACCCTAAGTTGTCTATTTAAGTCGCCTTCAAACCGCTATAAGACTAGAAGCCTAACGAGTTAGTTCTCGCCGGCGATAGTCTATAATCCTTAATAAGGAACTATAGTAGGCGCTTCCGTAACGGTCGATACGAGCAGTTAGCTAAGGCCGTACGAGTGCGCCTAATAGTTGCGTTAGTTAATATAGAGCAACGCGAGCCTACTTCTAGGCTCTATAAATAATAATTGTTACCGCATTATGCTTAATAACCGGACACGGCTAGACCGTAGGATTAAGTGCGCTCGTGTCGCCTTACCTTAGCGTAGAAACTCGAGGAGTTTCTCGCGCTCTTATTAGTCTAACGTTTAATACTAGATTCGGAGTTTTTAGCCTCCGTACGAGTCGTTTCCGCAAGTCCTATATCTACGCTACTCGTGCCTAAAACACCGTAATTACCGCCGCTACGATACTAACTCGTATACGGGACATTTACTAATACTTATAACGCACCTTATGCTCGCGAGACCTCGTACCTTAAAGGGGGGGGGGTAGTGTTACGGCCTACCTCCGAGTCCCCGCGGGGATAGAGCCTAAGGCTACAACTTCTATATATCTTCGAGTCCTTACGACTTCTTTTATAACTTCGTATATAAACTTATCTTTTTACCGAATTATTAGAATTACGCCTTCCTCTCATTAAGCCGTAACATATAGGAGGTACTAAGGACGGTAGACTAGTACGATAGATATATAAACGCGTTATTAGTTACTATTAAGGCCTAAAAGACACTAGCTAATACTACATAGACTCCTTAGTCCGGTTCCTAGTTACCTAAAAATTTTCTCTACCTTAGAAGAATTTTACGAATCTAGTAAAATCCCTAGGGGGGGAAATTAGGGGCTAAACGGGCCCCTAAGGACGACATTATTATACAACGAGAGACAATCGAGCATAGTAAAGTTATTTTAATTCTATCTAATCTATAAGTCGCTAAGTCGTAGTAAAAAGAAATAACCCGGGCGTTACCGCGCCTATTAGTCCTAAAATAGGCCTAAAAGAGGCTAAAAGAGACAAAAGAAATACGAAAAAGCGCTTATATACTTATTCCTTAGGCTTAAGGTCCCTAGAGAGGTCGTACTCGGTCGGACGGAGCACTCCCTCTATAACGGAGGCCTTCGAGCCCTTCTTAGCGCCCGTACGGGTATAGATAGTATCTAGAGCGGCCGAAAGGGCCCGAACGCGACACCTTAGGCGGTCCTCGGTAGTTCCTTAGGCTAGAATAAGTCGCTTACGGGGGGTGTTAGGCACTTCTTTACCCTATTAGGGTTAGTAGGGCACTTTTAGGTAAGAAGGGATCTAAATACTAATAAGCTCCCTCTTTCGCTTTATAGCCTCCTTAGCGAGCAACTTCTCGCGCTTTCTAAGTATAAGCGGTTCCTTCTAGTCGAATTCGGCCTTACCTTAGTATAGATAGAGGCCGTTAGTACTAGTAAAGGAGTTAAAGCGCCTAAAAGGGGGTTAACGGAGCTAAACAGACCCGAACTAACTATATATACCCCTAAATGCGTACGTAGATCGCCTTATAGGCCGAATAAGCCGCTATAGCTATCGCTTCGGTACTATCGGCGGTAATAGCGGCCTTATAGAGCGTATTAGCCCTCGTAATGTCGCCTTTAACTAGTTCCGGTATCTTTTAACTATATTAGCCCCCGAAAGCCCCCTTTTAACCCCGTATATATACCTAGAAACAATCGCGGTTAGAGCAATTATAATACTTTAGGTAATATTCGTCCTTATTATTAGTTACCTACTTGTCCGGCGACTCGCGCGTAAAGAGGTAGAACTAGGCTAAATCGGCCTTATTTAAGGGCTTACTAAGGTAGTTAACGTACGGATTGCCCTTAAAGATGCCGTTAGCGGCGAATTGCTTACGTTAGGTCGCGATAGAGGCGGGTTACGTTATAATAGGCTCGTTCGGTCGCGGATAGGGTCGTTTAGTAAGAATAGCGGTTTTTCGATAAAATTCGCGGTCGTCCGGTAGAAGATAGGGCTAGAAGGGAACTAAACGCTACGTTAGTACTATATAGGCTACAAATGCCCCTTAGGGGGGTACTTTTAGACCTATTTAGCTATCGGATAGGGTTAAGTTATACTTACTAAGTCTACATAAGGTTGTTAAAGAAGAGAAGAATTCGAGGGATCCGAGCCTAGGTTTTAAAGCCGCGGTAGACCCCGATTAAGGCCTTAGGCTATTAAACTTAGTAAACACTAAAAAGAATTTACTCGAGGTAAACCCGTTTAGAGCGCGACGCTCTACGTAAGGAGGGGGGCTATATTATATCTACCTCCGCCGAATACCGACAATCGGCATCTAATCCCCTACCTTAGCGGTATATATACCCCTACTAAGGCCTTTTAAGCTCGTTTAAGCTAGATTACGCCTATATAATTAATACGACCGGAGAAGAGGCAAAGGAGGAACTCGAGGTATAAGGATACGTAGAATCTCCTCCTTCTAAGAGAGTATCGAATCGAGTCTGTTCTAAAGTAATTTATACTACTACTCTATTCTTAACTACACCTTTTATAAATTCTAGATGTTTATAAACCTTCTATTAGAGGTAAATTGCTTCTAATTATTAGAAACTACTTATAATTATTCTAGAAGCGTAGCTAAGCCCCTAAAAAGCTTTACTACTTACTATTCTTTCTCCTCTTCTTCCTTACTACGCCTTATAATTAATAGTAGTATTCTAGTAGCGATAATTCCGCTTATTAAGCTACTCTACTCGGTCGAGAACCTATAGGCGTAGACCGGACCGCCTCCCGGCCTCTCGGAGTAGGAAGAAGCGCGTAGTACTACCTAGTATTAGTAGTGCGAGTTTACTACTATATACGACGGACGGCTTTAGGAGTTCTTTAACGTAAGCATTTACGGTAGTAGAGAGTAGGCTTATTATTAGCGCGCTAATCGGATACGAACATAGACTAACGCCGGTATTATCGCGACTTATAACGAATTCGAGACATTCTATAAGGTTTATCGCTAGGCGCTAGCTAGTAAAGAGCCTAATTACGATAACTTAGTAATAGCCGTCGACTAGGTATATAACCTATCCTTATACCTTAATATACTAGTGTCCGGCGAGGGCGGAGAAGGTATAAGCTTCCGCTATATATAGAAGAGATTTAAAGACATCGGAATGCGCGATATAGTAGTATAGGCTATTATAGGAATCTAGGAATTTAGTACCGTCGGTGCTAAATTAGTTAGTATTACCGGGTAGTCTAAGTCTAAGTAGCCGGAAGAAGAAGGCTCCTCGGAGTCTAGCTCGGAGGTAGCTTAAGTAAAGGTAGTACGGGTACCGGTGTCGCGAGCTTAGTATAGAGAATAGGCGCTTTTCTTAAATTTAAATATATCCCGGCGTAGAGGCTTCTATACCTTAGTCCTATATTTAGTAGTATCGGTAGGTCCGTAGGATAGCGACTAATCGGCTAATTAACTTCTTATACGGAGGTACGCCCTATCTTAGGCTATAATGTTATAGATGTCGTTTAAACCGGCATTTATTATAGTCGGGTAAGGGTAGTAGTATAGGCGCCCCTTAAACTTTATTTCCTATTTAGTAGTACCGGCGGTAGATAATTAGTAGCGGGGACGGCGATATTATAGGCGAAAAGAGCTTACTTTACTACTTTAGGCGATCTATATTAGTATACTTAGTATAGATATAAATAACGAGGTCGAGTAAATAACGCCGCGTACTCTTCCCCCCCCTAAAGGCTATTATACGAAGCGCTCGTACTACGATACGTCTAGTAAGGCTAGGTTAGGTAGTTATACCTACGGGGACGGTAGTAGACTATCGTCTTCGTCGCTTAGATTATACCCTTCTTTAAGCTCGTCCTCTAGAGGTATAGTAGATCCGACTTCCGGTAGTAATACGCGTATAGAATCCTACTTAGGTATAGAGCGAAGTATTCGGCGCGGAAAGGTCGTAGTAAGAACGGCGCTAGTAAATTCCTTAATCTTATACGTCGACGTAGCTTCTAGGTATAAGTATATATAATATAGTCCCTTCTATCGGAATAATAGCTTTTCCGTAGTTAACTTTCTTTCTCCGCGGCGTATAAGAATAGTAGTACTAAGAGGGATTAGTATATCGTCGGTATTATAGGTATTATCCTAGTATTCCTTAGTAAGCTCTCGAAGCCGTAGGCTACGAAGGCGGGCTTCCTTAATATTTGTTTCCCTTATAAGGATCTGCTCGGTACGTAGGGCGATAAGATCTTCTTCCGTACGAATATTGTTCTAAGCCGTAGTATTCTAAGTCTAAAACTTAAGCTCTACCGGAAGGATAATATTAAAGGAATACTAGAGTTTAGAAGGTATATAGCCGGTAGTTCTTCGAATAGTAGATCGATTAGCCTATAGCGCGGTATAGAAATACCGGCGCTATCCTTTTATAGTTCCGTTCGTATACTTAGTAAGAATATCGAGTATATTTAGGTACCCTCGCTCTACTATTCTATTTCCTTAAGGGTAATAGGGCGATACGCGACTAAGTCGTATATCTATTTATATAAGTAGAGTAAGCACCTTACCGAAGTTCTTACGGCTACTATTAAGCCGGATTAATTTTATAATACTATACCTACAAAAGAGTATCTTATATATAAAGCTAGTAATTATAGTAGAGCTAATACTATTTGTACTAATAAGCTTACTTTTGTTTATAATGCGCGCCTCCGGGAAGCCGCTAACTAGCTCCCTTACTATAATAATACTTATAGTTAAGTCGACATTTATAGTATTAATCGCCTAGATCGTACTAGGCTCCGGATTAGGTATATATAGTAGAGCATTTACGTAGTTACTCGTACTACGTAGGTTATACTACGGGCACCCTTTAATATATCGTAATACGTCCTTATATATGCCCTTCTAGAAGTACCTACTAGAGAGCTTATAGAATACTACTTCGCGACCGCGGTAACCGGTATCTAGGAAATTATAGTAGTACAAAAGTATAGTCTTACGCTTATCCTTATTATCGATTACTCGAGCTAGCGGCGCATTAATATACTTTTAGCGGTACAGAATCCTATCGCGAATAAGATACCGCCTTAACTTCTTCTTAAGGGCATAGAACTCTATTAGATCTACCGAGGGTAGTTATAAAAGTGTAGCTAGGTAGTACGTAATCTTCTAGTAGAATTCGGATAGCTCGCCTTCTATAATGTCCTTAATATTAATATTACCGGCATATACCTATACCTAAAAGAAGTTACGGTTAATCATATTATCCGGGTCTATATTATATTCCTTATCCGCGGTATTAGACGGAGTCTAAGGTTTCCGTAAAAGGCTATTAGCGGCGCTATGCTTTCGGCTAGGCATATACTTAACTATAAAGTCGAAGAGCCGAATCTAAGTAATCTATCGAGCCGTAACTAAGGTCGGAAGATCGTTCGCCGGCATATTAAGTTAGTAAACTAGCGTGTTCGTATCTACTTCTAGTACGAAGTAAACACCGAACATATATACTTTAAGCTTCTTAAGAGTATAGAGTACACTACGACACTCTCGCTTACTAGCATCGTATTTAGCTTCTTCCTTAGTCTATAAACTACTTTTAAATCGAACCGGATGCTTATAGCGGTCGTTGCCCTTTACTACCTATATAAGTACTACTCCCTAGCTAAGACTAGATGTATCTACTACTACGATTATAGTCCCTCCGTTAATGTAATCGATCGTAATAAGGGCCGGTGCCGTAACAAGTACCTCCTTAAGCTAATCTATCGTATACTATTCGAGCGGCGTCTAGACGAAGATACTACCCGGCTTAGCTACTACGTAGATAGGGCGAGACAGAATAGCGAAGTCCGGAATCTAGATTCGGAAATATACTATAACTCTAATAAATAAGCGGGCTTCGGTAGTATCTATAGGTAGTCCCTACTCGGTAATCTTAATAACCTTAGCGGTGTCCGGGTAGCGACTAGCCGAGTCGTAGACGTAGCTAATAATGTTTATACTAGTCGAGAACTAGAATGTCTTACTTAGATTAATAGTTAGCCCTACTCTTTCTATGTCCGTAAGAACCCCGTTAAGGTTCTAAATGTACTCGAGTACGAATCGACGAATACTAGGTTTAGCCTCTTTATTATTATACCGAGACCGAGGGCCTTTAATACTAACATTATCTAGATACGGTCGAGCCGCGTAGAACATATAATCCTTAAGAACTCGGTATATAATTCGCTAAAACTATACTACCGAGTTCGTAGCTCCTATTAGAATGCTAGTCTAGCGGAAGTAGCCGATCGGCGTATCGAATCTAGTTAAATCTCGGTCTCGTTCGTCTAGTAGGATTTAGTCGTAGCTAGAGAAAAGGTTAATTAGTATTATAACTTAAAGGCCTGTAAAGTCTATAGAAAATCTATTAGTATCCGGGGGCATATATACGTCTTTAAGAGTAACTCGGTTAATTTCTATTACCGTATTAATAAGCCGGTACTACTTTTGTCCTTTCTCGTTAAGATCCTTCTTACTAACTAAGAACTAAGGATTCTTATATGCTCTATAGTAGGGTTCGAGGGTTCCGCGATCTAGTCGCTTCTTAATTATCTTAGATACTATATCTCGAAGGCTATAAGTAATATAGAAGTCCTTTAATTGCTAGGGAACATAAGGCATAGTTCGTATTTATTATAGCGGTACGACCGAGGGTTTAAGGCGGCCGTATTTAGAGAAATCGAAGGAAAGTGCAGCCTCCCTATTATATAGGCATTCTATAAAAAGCTTACGCTCTTTATTAAATAGCTCTATCCTAATATTTAGTGTCTTAATTCTTTCCGGTGTTAATCTCGTCCCCCTCTTAAGCTCGGAGAACTTCTAAATTAGGTATTTGTTGTCCTACTAGCGATCCGACCGCGGTAAGGATGCTTCGAACTTAAGGCTAGCTTCTTTCTAATTCCCTACCTTATTAGTAACGCTCTTCGTATTATAAACTAAAGCTTCTACTAGCTTAACTTTGTTCGCTTTCCTCTTATATAGTATATAGTAGTAGATAGAAAATTCGGAAAACTACGAATTCCTCCCCTCGTATAGCGATCTCTTTCTTTCTTTATAGTAGCGGAGGTAGTAAGCGGTAGCCGCGAGCTCGAGTAGCTTATTATATTTATTGTCGGTACTATTAAGCTCGAATAGAAGGGAGCTAGGGCTTAGTATCGACATAAGGTAAGGCTAAACATCGCGATATTAGCTAGTTTCGGGAATAAGTAAATTTACTAAGTTTTCTTCCGAAGTTTCCCTAGCCTAACTCTAGGGGTAACCCGGGGCGCTAAGATTTTCGGGAGCGGCCGAACTTTCGGGATAACCCGCTTTATTTTGACCTCGTCTACTAAATACGGATTCTCGACTCGAAGTCCTTTTTATACTTAACTCTTCCGGAAATATATACTAGATCGCTCGAAGTAGGACCCTTAATAGACTACTAAGTAGCGAGGAGGTAGTTAGCGGCTTAACTCGGCTTTTCCTAAAGCGCTAGTAGGTATAAGGACTCGGTACGTTAGACCGTATAGTTAAACTCTAATAAAATTAATCGTACGACCGTTTATAGCTATAATCGTACCCTACTAAGATCTATTATCGTAGTTAGTTAAAGTTAGGCGGACCCGATAATACTACGGTCGCCTAAGAAGAGTCGGTACATTCGAGTCTATAACTAAGAAGGGAACGTAAACCGTAATACCGTAAACCGATACCCGTATACTAGTAGATAGGCTAAGGAAAGGTAGAATACTAGAAGCCGTCTTTATTAAGACTTTAATTCCTATACCGATTAGGACACCGGTACGGCGAGCTACCGCGGTAGATATAATATAAGACTCGGAGCCTTTATTAATTACCGCGGTAGGCTCCTTATAATTAAAATCGCCGATTATAGCCGAGACTCTTAGCGACGGTATAGTTATATAATCGTAGTCGTTAAATATAAACCGGGCTTTAGCTAGATCCTCGTATAGGTCGGAAAGAGGTATTATACCTTCTTCTATAAGGTCGGCTCGAAACGCTATCGTTATAAATTATAGTATACCGGAGCGGACTTCTATAGTAAAGCTATCCCTTAGTATCTCTTCGACCTTATTATCCCCTTAAACGAAGTTTAGTTTTACTACGTTATCGGATAGTAGTAGACCTACCGGCCCGCCTCTTAGCTTGTTTATAAATACTAGAGTATTTTATATACGACCGAAGAGCTTCTACGATATTAACTTAGATAGTCTAAGAAGCTCGCTAAATAGAAGGGATACCGGAGCCTTCTATATCCGCTTAACTAGTACTTCGTTACTATCTAACCTATCGCGGATATAGTTGTCTACTCGCTAAGTTTTAGGAGGGGTCCTTCTCTTCTTAGCTAGCTCCTTTAGAGGGTTTACTAGCCTAACTTCGGTATCTAAGTCTACGTCTTCTATATAGTCTTTAGTAGCTAGTTAGCGCTAAGAATCTCGCTCGATAGATTCTACCGGCGGTTCCGAGAAGCGAACGGATAATAGCGAGTTCGTTCCTTAGATCGTTTAGCTATTAGTAGGTAGTATAGACTAAGAACGAACTACATCTACGGTATAAGACTTTAGAGTCTTAATCTTAGCCGTAGACTAGTCTACGATAACTCGCTCTTTTAGTACGCGGTAGTTCTTATTACGTAGTTTTAAGATACTACCGACTACTAGGTTCGCCTTCTTAGGGACTACCGTAGCATTTACTAGAACCTCGGTATTATAAACCGGTACTAGAACAGGGCACCTATCTTCTTTAATATAGAGGATGTTATTAAAGTAGGAGCTCGAAGTCTGTCCTTAGCGGCTACTAACCGGGGTTACATTAGAGCTAGTCGTAGGCGCGGGTACCGGGGGTGCTAAAGAAACCGTATCCGGATCTAGCTTAGAAGGGCGGCTATACTTAAGTGTTCTAATAGGCTTCTAGCCGAGTTTACGAGCACTAGTAATCGGACTACTAATCTAGCTTATATTACGAGAGCTCTAAGATCTCTCTATAGTAGGGAAGTTAAAGGATGCTAGCTAAGGAATCCTTATATTATATACGTCTTCTAGCTTCGGTAGCATTAGCTAGAGTCTCGGCTACTAATTAATCCCTCGGAACTATAGTAGTCTCTTGTTCGGATTACTAGGCTTTCTAGTATACTAGTAGTAGGCGGCATCTTAGTGCGCCTAACCCTAGTTAAGAAAGAAGTTTATAAAATAGTAGTTATAGGCTATATAACTAGGCATTCTATAGTTAAGGCAACGACCTTAGCGTATAAGTTCGTTACGGTTAGTTCCGGCTCTACTACTTCTATACCTATTCGCGCTAGCACTTCCTATACTATTGCGATAGGGTACCGGAGGGCTAAGCTAAGGGGGTAGTAAACCGGCGTTCGTATATACATAACTCTAGAAACTAAGGTCTTCTATAGGGGCGCGGTAAGTAGGTACGTTAATTAGGGGATTTACGGGCACTTAAGGTTACTATATAGACTAAGTCTAAGATCGAAGGATCTTAAGATCCCGTATACGTCGATTAAGCTTATTAATCGCGGCACTCGGTTTATGCTCCTATTACCGCTATAGACTAAATAGGGAATGCGAGCTACGCTCTACTATAGGTACCGGCTTCTACATTTCTTATGCCCTAATAAGACTAGCCGTAACGCTATCTTCTATATCGCCGCTAAGTTCCTCAAATCTAGCTTTACCCTTAATCTTAGTAAAAACCGCCTTATAGATAGTACTAAAGTTAGTATACGTAGTAGGATTACGGAGGTTAATACCGAGGCGACTATAAATAGAGCGAGAAACTCGGGCTAGAAGTCCCTTAAAGAACATCTTTATATAAGAGACATTATTAAGCTAGTTTAGTTATAGACATCTAGCAATCGCTTTAAAGTGTCTATAGAATGTAAGAAGCTCCTCGTTACTAGTAGTCTCGTAACGACTAGATTGTCGAGCTACTAGCTGTTCGAGAAACGACCGGTCCTTAGTTCTAGCCGTAGAGTTAAACTAGCGCTAAGTAAGAAGGGCCTCTATTTTAAACGCTAACTAGTCGCTATTAATAAAGGCGTCGAATAACTTAAACTACGAACGTAGCGTAGGGATATAGTACTTAATAGTCTTACGGATCTTCTTATAATCCGGTAGTTTAGACAGATCGTAGTAGTTCTTAAAGAGGTCTTCGATATTCTCGAAGAAGGTAGTTATATCGGTACCGTTAAAGAGGGGAGCGTCGGTGCTTCCGGGCATTAGTATTAAAGGGGTAAGACGAACGAATAGTGCTACGGTATTACGTCTTCCGGTAGCTATAGGCTTACGTATATAGTCGGCTATATTACTACTCTCGAAGGTAACCTCTAGCCTATCGGTAGAGTCCGAGAGTATAACGTCGCTCTTCGGTTTACGTATAACCTAGTTATAACTAATCCCTTTAGTAAGCTTAGTCGAATCTAGGCCGTCTTAGCTAGGTATAGTCGGATTAGTACCTTAAGAAGACTCCGAGCTATCCTTACTTCAGGAAGGGCTAGCTTTAGTACGAGTAGTAGAAGAAGCCGTAGCCTTAGTAGGGTCGCTAGTATTACCTAAAGATATAGCGATTAGTGTTAGTAAGGTTTAAAACAAGAGGGGAGTATAAACTACGAAATAAGGGAGCTAAGGTATCGTTAACTAATTAGTATAGAAGGCGATAATTCCTCGAAATGTCGGATATATATAAGGAGGTATTTAAGTACGAATGCTCGGTTCTATAAGATTCTTTAATATAGTCGGTACGTTCCCTACTCGGAGGGTAATCTATAAACCGTAATATTAAGAGCCGGCTCGGAACAGCGATATCCTTACTAAGTTAGGCCCTTAGACTACTCGATCCTTAATAGTAAACGAGGTTTTATAGATCGAGTAGTAATCTTACTAGTAAAATATATAGTAATAAGAGATTGCCGGAAAGTATTAGAGGAGTATAGGAATCGACAATTATAGTCGCCGGTTCCTTAGAGAAGAAGTGTTGTATCGATCGCGAGGCATCTAGTTTTTAGGGTTTTTAGTATGCCTACGCTCTAGGTATCTAGTAATTCTAGTTAGATTTTATCTAGTTTCTTCGTATCTTCGAGGTATACTATTAATCCGTAATTCCTATAATTCTTAAGCTATATATAAACTACGCTACGAGTAGACGTATATTTAGGTTTTCTAGTAATAGTAATAATATATAAACCGTGCTATAGATTCGGTACGTATTTAGGTTTCCTTAATTCCTTAATCTCGAGTAGACTATACTACGTACGAGCATACGTCCGTCTATACCTTACAATTTATAGTAATATACTATAGTACGAGTAGGTGTACGTACACCGTCTTTAAATTAGAGGTGTCCTTAAGCCTTAACTTTAAATAAACTATAATTCGAGCGACTATACGTTTAGTAACCGTAACCTTAAACATTAAGAGATTACCTCGTACTCTATATTAGCGCACTATAGTACGAGTAGGTATATATATACCGTCTTTAGAGTAGAGGTAAACTATAAGCCTTATATAAACTATACTACGAGCGGGTGTACATTTAGGTTTCCTTAAGCCTTAAATAAGCTATAATACGAGTAACTATGCGCCTAGTATTCTTAAATGTGCTATGTTTCTAGTAACCTTATATAAGCTATGCTATAGATTCGGCATACGCTTAGGTTTCCTTAATTTAAGTGCTTCTACTTCGCCCTATTAACAGCCTATAGTACGAACGAGTATACGACTACCGTCTTCGGTACGAGTAAAGCTTCTATATACCGCGTATCTTTCTTAGTACTATATATCCGAGTCCTTAAGGGGTACGTCCGTAGATCCGAGTTTTCCTATAACTATTATATATAATATAGACGACTTATGCACTTACCGAGTATGCCCTTTCCTTCGTATAAAGGAGCCGTAAAGAGTCTTACATCGTCTACTAGAAAATATAGTAGGTAGAATCGACTACTACTAACCTAAGGTACTAAGAGGTAAGTGCATAATTACCTAAGGGCGCGGTATTAAGCGTAGAATTATATTAAGAAATAAGTAGTAGCTATAAAGTGCATTAAGTGCTACCGACGACCGGTAATGTTGTTGTCCGATCCTTAAAAAAAGGAAGAATCCGACTACTATATATCGCTAAGACCTAAAACTACGCTATACTATAAACTATGTTTAGCACTATTTGCCCTACAACACCGGTCTTAATACTTTACTAAAGTTCTTAATCTACTCTTACGTAGTTTAAGCTACGCTAAAGAATTAACGTATATCTAATATTATATATAGCGGAGACTTATTAATTTCTATATCTAGTAATAACTACTAGAATACTAAAGGCTTACTAAGTAGTATTACGCTTCTTCTATTAAGCGATACTATTTATAACTTCTATACTAATTACGTTAGTATTAACTATAATATTAAGGGACCTCTCTATAGGGTCTACGACTAGAAGCTTAAAGGTCTACTTATTAAAGATACTACTTTTTAGTATTATCTACTTAGCTAGTACTATTACGGCTAATAGAGCTAGTAGAGCTAATAAGGCTATTAGTACTATAACCTTTAGTATAGATATTATAGTTAGTACTAAGATCCTTAGTATTACTAGCCGAGCTAGAGGCTACTTACTTATATATTATTATCCGGCGTTAAATATCTTTATTACTCTATAAACTACTACCTACTACGTAGCATTATTAAAGAGTAAGGTCTAACTATTCTTATTCTTCTTATAATACCTTATATATAGATACCTAACGTACGCGGCGTATCGACTCTTAGCGATAATAAAAATAGATACCTTATATACGGATACCTTACTTAATATTAAGACTTAAGGTATAAGACTCGAGGTATAAGACTTACGGTTACTAGGTACTATAGTAGTTAGAATCGACTACTACTAACCTAAGGCACTAAGAGGTAAGTACATAATTGCCTAAGGGCGCGGTATCGAGCGTAGAATTATATTAAGAAATAAGTAGTAGCTATAAAGTGCATTAAGTGCTACCGACGACCGGTAATGTTGTTGTTAGATCCTTAAAAAAAGGAAGAATCCGACTACTACACATCGCTAAGACCTAAAACTACGCTATACCGTAAACTATGTTTAGCACTATTTGCCCTACAATAGTACCTAAACGTATACTTACTTATAATATAGTTTATATAAGGTATAATACTAAACGCGTATCGAATCTATAGTACGGTTTATTTAAGACTCGGAGATATAGTATAACTTACGGCTCCTAGAACCTAAGCGCGCGCCGAATCTATAGCGCGGTTTATATAAGGTACTTAATATATAGTTACTCGAATTATAGCTTATTTAAGAACACCTAAACGTACGCTAAATCTCGATAGCGTAGTTTATATAATATTTACGGTTCCTCTTATACTAATAGTAGTTATATACTTACTCGTACTATAGACTATTAATATAGGTAAGAGGAAGTACCTAAAGTTAAGGAAACCTAAACGTATATCTGCTTATAGTATAGTTTATATATAGTATAGTAGGTAGAATCGACTACTACTAACTAGCGGCATCGTAGTAGGTATAGCGAGGGTAGTAAGTATATAGAGGGGCGTATATAGGCTAAATAAGGTAACGAGGTAGTCCGAGATATATATATATACCGATAGATAGATAGATACGTAGGTACGTAGATAAAGAAGGAAGAAAGGAAGAGAAACAAGGGTAGCGACTATATAGGCCGATACCCGAGGTTTAGCTAGCGACGACAAAAGCCCTATAACAATAGGTAAGGTTATAGTCTACCTCTACTCTAAAAGTAGCCTACGTATACTTACTCGTACTATAGTATACTCTCGTACTATAGTATACTACTATAGAGTACGAGGTAATCTATTAAGGAAACTTAGATATATACTAAATCTATAGCGTAGCTTATATACGGTATACTAGATATATATTAATTCTTAATAATATAGTTTATTTATAGAAACCTAGATATACGCCGAATCTATAGTATATTTTATATAAAGACTTAGAATATAGTATATTTAAGGACTTCATAAGAATATAAGGACACTAGGCGTATAGTTACTTATATTATAACTTATTTAGGAATTTAAGGACTTAAGATACGAGCGCGTATTTATACGTAATATAGCTCTTACTTACGCGTAAGGCCTAAGAAATACATAAGGAACTAGCTCTTACTTATACGACTTACTAGATAAGAGTATATAGAATACCCTAAGAAACCGGCTATTAAATACTTAATACTTAATCTTTAGATTCTTTATATAGTACTAGTAATTATAAGCTCTTAATTCTTAGTATCTCTTACTAGTATAACGGCGATCGCGAGCTCTTAATCTTTAGGTACCGGTATCGGTACTAGTATTATATAAGGGCGGTACTTATAGGAAAATAAGAATATCCCGGAGTAGAGCCTACTCCTTATTTCTACTCTCGAGCGCTTACTTATTACTCGGTACTAAGAAGTATATAGGTATACTAAAGAAGGATATATTATATAGGAATAGTAAGATATACTAAAGACGAGACTATTAGCCCTTTTAATCTACTATAGTAGCTACTTAGTAATAGAGCTAGCGCTATAAGGCTTATCTAAAAGTAAGACTAAGAGTAGGAGTAAGAGTAAGAGTTACGACCTATTAATATACTACGATATATTAATATACTATAGTATATACGATAGGAGTAATCGTATACTAAGTTACCGCTCTACTAGTAGACTAATATTACTACTATTACCGCCGCTCTACTAAGTTACTAAGGTTTTTATACCCTACTACTATACTAAGCTACTATAATATAATACTACTTAACTATTTATATCTATATCTAGATATATATAAGTAGGGGAGGAAATATTAATACTATAGGGCTTTTTTTGTCGCCGGCTAAACCTCGGGTATTAGTATATATAGTCGCTACCTTTATCTCTCTTCTTTTATTCTTTTTTTAATAATCTATTAGTATATACCTATATCTCGGACTACTACCTCGTTACCTTATTTATCGTTTAGCCTATATACGCCCTTTATATACTTATTACCCTTATACTATATCTACTATAATACCGCTAGTTAGTAGTAGTTAATCCTACCTACTATACTATTTTAGATATATATAAGATTTAGCTTAGTATACCTATATAGGTAACGTAGAGCTAATATAAGGCTTAAATTCTATATAGTGCCTTAATACTTAATCCGGTATAATATCCTTATAGTATATTATTTTAACCTTATATCGATCTTATATAAATGTCTTTACTAGCTACTTTCTCTATAACGTTATACGACTAAGAGATATCTAGGACATCTAAGGGCATTGCTATATAACTAAAAAAAGTTTACTAAACGGGCCCTTAATATTATAGACCTCGACGTTCTTAGAATTTCGATGTTGCATTACGTAATCCGTTCATAGCGTGATCCTCACTTCTAAGGAATCTGCACCGGCTCCTATTAAGGCTGCCTCTATATCGTCGACCCCTCCAGTAACCAGCAGAGGCAGACCGATCCGTCGCCCTCCGAAGACGGTGGATTTCTCAAGCGCAGCTCCCAGCACGAGGCCGTAGATCTGTTACTCGCGCAAACGACGCGCACGGGAGCTGGAAACACCGAATCCGGTGTCAAACGCTCGAGATGGCCATGTCGATCAAACATGGCCGTATCCGGCTCGATGGGATGGAGATTCTTAACTTCGTCTTCACCCGAAAATGGCCAACGTGCGGGATTGCAACGGCTTGAAATGGACATGGTCAATCCAATCCATCAATCTCATCTCCTTCTTTGCCCAAAGCGGTCAACCCCAAATGGCCCCGAATGCACCACTCATCTGGCCTTTACAGATATATCAAGCCGGCTGTTCAAACCTGCTTCAACTCTTCACTCTGCATCCCTTCCTACTACTTCTTCAGCTACTTCCATCGTCGACATCATCACATTAACACCACCACCATCACCTCCTCCTTCTCCAAAACCATCGCTACCATGACCATCCAAGGCAAGATCATCGTCCCTCTGGACTGGTACGACATACATCCAACCTATCCCCCAACCCCTTCTGCAAACCCTCTTACCCTCTTCTTTTCTACAGGTGCCACAGCTTCTCCATCGACTCCTACCACCACAAACTCGGCTACGCCATTATCAACGACCCCACCCCCTTCTCCGACGCCTCGCCGCAACTTCTCGACTCCAAACTCTACTACCCCATCCTCGCCAACCTGACCATCGGATACTACGCCGGCCAAGCTACAGCTAAAGACGGCTGCCCGAGCAAACTCAACTGGAACGACGCCCCCGACGTTGCGGCCGCCATTCGCGCCTGGGCCAAGAAGTACGGTGTAGCCAAGGAGTGCTCCCCTCTCCCCTCGCAGCTTCGAGCCCTCGTCACGACGCTCCGCATCCCTTTACAGTTCGGCCAGGCGGTAGTGCACGACGTCTTGCTGCGCGTGCTGCGCTTTGTCTACGCCCACGTCTCGGACCCGAAGTTGGCCGCCGTAGGTCAGGGTCGGGCGGGACAGCTGACGACGGTCAATCACACCGTCGCTTTGTTGGCTAGGGAGGGCGTCTTTGATTATAGTCGCTCTTCCTTTTCTTCTTCTTCTTCGACTGGTCCTGCTACCACTACCGCCGCCGCAGAAGTCGCCACCGTTTCCAGGTAAGTTACCTACCACCACCATCATGTCCATGCCGAGTACAGAATCTAACCCTCATGACCCCCAGACTCGTCACTCCCCCGCCTGAAGGGAGTGTGATGAATGACGGCGAGGAGGAGGAGGACGAGGAGTACACCCCGTTCGTGTCCTCCGTGTCCTCCGAGGACGTGAGCGACGAGGAGGAGGCGCCCGCCCCTCCACGCCACACTACCACCACCACCACCGCCGCCGCGTCGAAGAAGATGAAGCCATCCGCCCCTGCACACTCCACCACCGCCCCTCCACTCTCTCCCCCCACCACCACGCCCCCCTTCACCCACTCCGAGATCCAGAAGCTCCTGGCCCTGATCATGCAGAGCGTCCAGCAAGACCGCCAGTACCTCCACGCCTACGGCGACCTCATCAACAAGAACGAAGCCGAGCTCGAGCACCACGACTCGCGCCTGTATCACGTTGAGAAGCACCACGGCCAGCGCTTGAACAATGTGGAGAAGTCGGCCACGTACCTCGGCGAGAGCGTGAGCGAGTTGAGGAATGGGATGACGGGGAGAGGGTGAGTTGAGGCGGGCTGGTGGATGGATTGGTGTGAGTGATTAAATGTTTGGGGAAGGGAAATGAAAGGGAAAAAAAGGATGAAGGGAACGGGGAATTGTCGCTCGCTACCGACCTTTGGGGGGGGGGTTTCTTTTGTGTGTCTGTCAGTTATGGTGTTAGAACCTGATGTTCTTTTTTATGTCTTGGAGGAATGTTATATCATACATACATAATATACATTTGACCATGTCGAATTTGTTTCCCCTTTTCTTCTTTCTCATAGTGTTGGGATCCGCGAGAGTCGGTAATCATGTGTCCAAGAAGCATAGGAGAGAAGAACTCGAACGAAAATCGGCAAGGAAGAAAATTCCGGCTCCACAAACTTGGAATACCGACTCTACATGTCTCTCCTCCCCCCCTCCCAGCAACGGCATCGAACTCCTCCTCGTCTTCCACCATCACGAAAACGATACGGCCTGCCACCAACTCTCCGCTCCCAAAACCCCACCCTTACGGCAAATATCTACCGTCGCCTACTCCAACAAACAATTTCAGAAGAAATTCCACCCCATCCCGATGCTTCCCCCTCACCAGCGGAGCCAGGGATTGTTCTCCAATCCACACATTGCTGGACCGGCCTGGGCCTCCGACCTCTTGACCATTAATGACGAGAATCATCCCGAACCAGTCCAGAAGGGTCCATGTGAGATCCGATGCCGCCGTGGATCAGGTGTCATGTGGAATTCACGAGCGCCGAGCCTCCAGCAGCCCCATTCTCAAATCCGGATCCAACAGAGGCGGCGGGCGGGCGGGTGGGTGGAGAAGACCTGTTCGGAGGTGTTTTTTTTTTCTTTCTCGGAGATCCAAGAGGGTTTCAATCCGGAAAACATCAATAGACAACCCTGGCGGGTTGAAGAATGGTGAGAGGAGAGTTTTCTGGAAGAGTCGGTCGGCTTAATGTCTGGAAGAGATTCATCTTCTCAAGGTTAAGCGTACTTCTGTAGATGACGATTTAGCCGCGGAGTCCGACCAATCCGCTTTGACGGTTAGAGACGATAGTCGAAGATGCAAGCAAGACAGCGGGTAGCAGGCAGGTGGGTTGGCGACCAATGCAACCCTAGCGCCACGATAGCGAAGCAACCCTTAGACGGTTTTGTCCGCGGCTGCGGAGCGGAGGAGGGAGAAAGGCCGTCATGGAGCGGATCCGGCTGGTCTAGCTTACGACGGCTACATGTCCAGGGAATTAGGGTAGTAGCCAAGAGAGAGAGAGAGAGAGAGTCCTACCCTGCTGTTCCGCAGCGTGTCGGCTAGCTAGTATTTTGTCTTGCTATACATATACACATCGTAAGAGCTCGTGCGGAGGAGCAAGAGGTCGAGTAGGACCGGACTTTGCGACTACAACGGGACTCCCGATGATGTCGAGAGAAGAGAGGGCGGTTGTAGAGACGAGGGCTAGCGTAGTGAGGTGCTGTTGTATTTGGGCATTGCACGATTGGAGAGACTGGACGATTGAGGAGAGTAGACGCTTGGACAGCTGGACGATCAAAGAGACTCGCGACTGACGAGAGTGCACGGTTTGGAAGAGTGCAGGCTTTGGGGAGAGTGCAGGCTTTGAGAAGAGTGGACGATTGAGATGAGTAGACGATTGAGAAGAGTGCAGGCTTGAGAAGAGTGAAAACTTAAGAAGAATGAAAACTTAAGAAGAGTGAAAACTTGAGAAGAGTGAAAACTTGAGAAGAGTGAAAACTTTGAGAAAAGTGAACGCTTAAGATGAAAGGACGAACTGCCACTGCAAGGGCCCTGAACAACCATAATCGCAAAGGAAGATGACCAGCCGATTGATCAAACCCACTGCATGGGTGTTCTCGCTAGCTTGCAGTAAAGGCACCGCCTCCAAGCGGATGTAGAGTGCGTAGGTACGGATAGTACGACCGGGGTTTTTGGAATAATTCCATGGCGTGCGCAATGCCAATGGAGTCGATCCAAGAAGTCGAATCCAGTCAGCGCGTTCTGGGTGGAACCCTCTTGGTTGTTGCGAGAGCTCCTTGTCGAAGCGACTGGCATCGCCTTGGCTTCGCGCCAGTTCAACGGCTCGTCAAAACTCCAGCGCGTCGTCGACCTCCGACATTAACCTCCTCTTCTCCGTCGACTTCCATCTCTTGAGTTTCATTTCATTTCCACCTCCTCTTCTCACTCCGTGCATCTCTTCCAACTCCACATTATAAGGCTCCGCCGCGGACTCGTCGGCATTCGCATCCGCCGTTGCACTAACCACCTCCCGTCCTCGAAATAGAGCGGCGATGAATAATAGCAGTTACTGAAAAGTCGCCGCAAGCAGGTCGAGGAAGGGGGTCTTTGACGGTGGAGGAGCGTCACCGCTGATCGCGCGGCGTTGTGGTGGTGGAGGAGGCGGATGATGATCGTTTCGGCGATGAAGTCCTCCAGGCGTGGAGGATTCTCTTGCATATTCAGCCCACCGGCCACTACAACTACCCGATCATTTTTCTGCCCACTCTCTCCAGCGCAAACGACGTCCTTCCGGTCTTTCTGGCCTCCGTCCTTCCAGAACCTGATGGCGAATGGACTGGACTAATCTCGTTTGCATCACCATTAATCAAACAATCAAATGCGTTGATATTATGTGCAAACACTTGTGAATGCCCGAGAAGATATCCGGCGTGTAGTCCCTGCTCTTCCTCCTCCTCCTCCTGCTTCTTCCGTCCTCGTCCTCTACCTTCAGTCCAACACCACCACCGACAACATGGCCAGCTACAACGCAATGTCCACCGCCAACAACAACAACAACTCATCCTCCTCCCCTCCTCCCGCACGAATCTTCTGCCCGAAATGCGAACAGACCAAGCCCCGAGCGCACTTTGAACGCAAATCGCCCGTGGGAGGAGGGAAAGCAGCAGGCCTCAAACCCCTGAACACGTACTGTCGATCCTGTCAGCGTTTGTCATCCCATCCCCTCCTGTATTCCTACGCTTCTCGTCCCACACAAACTAATCTCCATTGTCTTGTCGATTTGAACAGCTTCGTCTCGACGCCTTGGCCACCACGACGTTCACGGCGGGGTTGGAGAGGAGACTTCGCCTTCGCTGGAGAGAGTGGGACGGCAGCGAGCGAAGGGAGTTGGTCGGCGTCGGTCTTCTCTCGTGGATGCTGTGGGAGATGAGGCGGGAGAAGGAGCGGGAGAGGAAGGGGAGGCAGTGGAGGCAGCGGAAAAGGAAGGGGAGGCAGTGGAGGCAGGGGAAGAGAAGGAGGACGGAGTCACGAAGCCGACCACGCTGACTCTTTCCGCTGTCTCCGAGCCGGGGGTGTACATCTTGGTCGCGGTCGTGTCGGCGCTAGGTGCGCTGTGGTGGAAAAGGCGAGGCGTGTGTGAAGGAAGAGATAGTGTGTAAAGGACGGGATGGTGTGTGAAGGAAGAGATGGTGTGTGAAGGAAGAGATGGTGTGTGAAGGAAGAGATGGTGTGTGAAGGAAGAGATGGTGTGTGAAGGACGGGATGGTGTGTGAAGGACGGGATGGTGTGTAAAGGACGAGATAGTGTGTAAAGGACGAGATGGCGCGGAAGGGGAGGTAGCGTCCGGTGGACTTTAAACAATTGCTCTTCCATGTTCGACTCACAAACTTCGTCCTCACCATGCATAACACGCGACCACCAGGCGGCTCTTCCTATCCTCGGTGAGGTCGTTGACGACGACGAGCTGGACCTAGTGGTGGTGCGAGGTCTTCACTGCCCGGCCGAGAACGAACGAGGAACGAACGAGTTGTTCAGAGCCATCGAGTCTCCCTCCCATACGAGAGTCAGCTCGACCAGCATGACTGTTCCAAACTCCGGCATGATATCAAGATGACTGTGTCGTCGTCTCTTCCCCACCTGATCCTCCTCCTCACTGCTGCTCTCCCATTGACCGACTCTTCCGCCAATCGCAGCACCATGCTTGCCGTGTATCTGCCCTCCAAATTCATCCACAGACCTGCTTCGAGTCCACGCGATTCCCACGACCAGACTCTCCTTCTTTTCCTTCTTGCACACCACTCGAGGCCGCCGGTCGCACGGGAGAGGGAGGAGGGGTCCACATGGCGAATAGACGGCGCGCAGTGCGATTCGGGGGAGTTGTGGCAGTGATTCGGCGGCGGAAACGTGCGTCGGTGGGAAGATGGACGAGCGGAGGACGGATTGATTGATTGATTGATTGATTGATTGATTGATTGATCGGCGGGATGGGAAGAGACGGGAAATTCCAATTTCGAAATGCGATGGCATTGGCGAGGGAGGATCGGAGGATCGCTCCCCCGCGGCGAAGAAGAAGATCATGCCCCGATTTGCACGTCGGGTCGGGTCGTCGGCACGATAGACCTATGCTTGCAAGACCACTCCATGCGATTGCGATCGCCATGTGATTGCCATGCGATTGCCATGCCTGTCGCAGTTGTCGAAGTCGAAGACCGTGACGATGAGGACTTGACAGCAGGATGGAAAGGACAGTGTTCATCCGGACCTCCGGCGACAAGGTCTTCGACGCGATGTCCAACAAACTACCAGCCGGCTGCCGTCGGTTTAGTCACCGCGGCTTGTGCCCTCGGTGCTCCGAGTACGCCCGTTTCGTTGTATCCGCCATGTTTGCCTTCGCAGTGGTGTGGGTGGGGATGTCTGTTGTGCTGACAAGCTTGACTGACTGGCTGGAACGCGAGGAGCGGTGAGGGCGGAACGTCTGGGCAGGAAGCAAAAACCTCTCCTCCCGTTGGTGTTCAATGGCTTTCTTCTCTCATCAGACAGACGTTGTAGCGAGAGAGACAATGGTAAATATCACCAGCTGCGGTCGAAGTGATCAACGGTGAGGAGAGAGAGAGAAGGAGAGAGACGAGAAAGAAACCCTAAAGGTTGAAGTTCATTTGCATGTATTTACACCCAATCTTCACTTCCCTCCGAACAGTCCATCCATTCCATTCCCTACCCCGAGTAACAACGAAAGAAAGACAAATGGAAAAAAATCAAATGGAAAATCCCTCCACACTCCCAATCCACCATCCCAAACCCACTCGTCCTCTTGGTCCCCTCATTCCGCTTCACGATCCCCTCGAACCAGCCGTTAACTCGGCCACCGACTGTCCGACCTGAAGCTCCGCGTTCCCTCCACCACGTTCACCCGCCGGCTCAAATGTTCCAAGTTCCGCTCGGCGTGGTTGATGGCCGAGGCGTGCAGGTGCAGGTGCTTCTGGTGTTGCTCGACGCTGCGGTAGAGGGTGGGGAGCGCATGGTTGTATTTCGCCACGAGGGCGGCCACGACCGAGTGCACGTCCTCCTCCGTGCTGTTGATGGGCATGTTCTTGGTCGTCGATGATGGCTTGGATTTGACGGTAGTCGTGTTGGTGGCGGCGTGTGTTGTCGGTTTGGCGGTGGAGTGGTGGTGCATGTGGGTGTCGGGCTGCTTTTTCGAGACGTCGTCGTTGGAGTGGACGTGGCTGGATGGAACAGTCTTGGAGGAGGTGGAGGGCGAGGCGGAGGAAGACGAGCGGCTCATGCTTGCGTTCGTGGTGTACGCGTTCTCGAGATCACTACGCTTACGCTCATCTGCTCTACACGAGTGGTGCTCCACCTCCACCTCCTCCTCCACCTCTTCCATGTATAGCGCGGTCGTGGAGGTGGTGTGGCGAGACTCAGGAGTAGGAGTAACCAAACGAGGAGGAGGAATGGCAATGGCGACGGACTTGTACGTCGAAGCTCTGTGTGATGGATGCTGTTAGTACATGTTTCGGGGCGAGACGGACCGATGGAATGATGACACATACGTGGGAATGGAGGCCGGGTGATCAAAGGACCCCATCCGCGCCAACATCGCGACGGTGAGATTGACCGTCTTGGTCAGACCCGGGCGGTCCCTCCCCACATCCTTCAGCGCCGGCACCGACACGTGGTTGGAGACGAAGCGCAACACGCGGACCAACACATCCGACACGATGGCGGCGCCGAACGCCACGGGAACGTCCAGGGTGCTCATCAACTCGTAGAGCTGCGCGGGGAGCGGCGAACACTCCTTGGCGACGTGGTGCGTAGCCGCCCAGGCGCGGATGGCGGCCGTGAGCTTCGAGGCGGTCTTCCAGTCGACGACGGAGGGACAGCCGTCGCGGGTGGTGGCTTGGCCGGCGTAGAAGCCCAGGTTGAGGTTGGCGAGGATAGGGTGGTAGAGCTTGGAGGGGAGGAGCTGGGGTTCTAGGAGATGGTCGTCGCCGCTGGGATCGTTGATGATGGCGTAGCCGAGAGTGCGATGTTTGGAGGAGAGGGTGGATGCATCGCACCAGCTGAGGGGAATCGTGATCTTGCCTTGGAAGACCATGATTCGCAAGCGATGAGGCGTGCGAGGGGAGAAAACGAGTGCACGAGGAGCCGAAGAGGAGTGACGAATTACTTGTGATGGAATGTAGGATGTAGGATGGTGGTGGTGGGTTAAGAGGTCACTAAATACGATACCTTGGGATACGATATAGCATGGAGCGAGATAATATTGTCCATTTGGGGAGGTCCATTTGGGAGGTCGTTCATCGACCAGACCGAATCCGTCTCCTCCCGTCGGAAAAGAGAAGATGGATGCGGGACAGGTTAGTCGATTGGACAAACTCGGTTGTATGGGAACCATGTCCATCCCCATTCGATCAAATTCGACAAACACGGGAAACACCAAGCCTCTCATCCGAAACACATCCCCGAATCGATTCACAATGGGTCCAGCGATATCCCAAATCATCCAGTCCTTCCCGAATCCTCATCATCCCTCACCATCCAACATCCTAAACGCCTCCCAGTTCGGCTCCATTCGAGACTTCACTTCGAAGGAGAAGGGCGGGCGTTTCCAAACTTGAAGCACATTTTGCGAATCGTGCCGTGCTATTGAGCCTTGACATCTGAATCCAACGCAATTCACCATTCACCATTCTCTACCCGCAAATTATCCTTTGAACATCTCCCATACCAACCAGCCCAGCCCTGTCCTGACCTCACCATGCCCGTCCGATGTCCCGCCCCATTCATCCGCTTGTCAGGTCCCGGTCACCCTTCGCCACCGCCTTGACCAACTTCCGACACCAGTCCGCCATTTCCCTCCAAGCCTCCCAATCCAACCAAGTCCCCGAGCCCCTTCCTTTCCACCTCTCCAACCACCTTTGTAGTCCCGCCCAAAGTCAACCACCCCCGATTGCAACACGACCATGTTCGCCAATGTCCCCTCCCGAATCAACAGCGCCCACGTGTCTTTTCCCCCAGCGGGAAGAGGGGATTCTTGCAAACCATGTCAGATGCTCCAGACACTCCCAAGGATTTGACCACGTCTTCACCTACAAATTTGTTGGGACTTCGGTGATCGGCGAGCTCCTCCGGCCTCAAGGGTATCGGTGAAGAAGTTGTTCATCAAGTCATTGTATACAACCGCTTTTTCAAAAGTAACGCCAAGTTCGAGGAGGTTTCTCTTCATCGCTCGGTATGCGCGAGATGGCCGTCGGGGGTCAGGAAGATGTCGGGAAAGCTCGCGGGTAGAGTAGTGCGCCAGGTCTGGATCCAGGTCGTGGGAGTAGTTGGGGAGGACGTGAGTGCGCAGGGCCCAGAAGTGGGGGGATGGGGGATAGGCCGGGGTCGAGGTGTAGATTTCCTTCTCTTCGGACTAGATGGCGCCGTTGTGGTTTCTCTAGACCTATCGGGTGGTCGACGGGGAGAAGACTGCGCAGCGGAAACCCGATGACAAATGAGGAGTTGGAGGGGCGGGCGGGGCGGGGAGGTCGCAGGGTGTGGAGAGGGCGTTGTGGAGGGGAGGGTACAGGTGTTCGGGCAAGGAGAGGGTGTTGTGGATGATGTTCTGAATATGAGAGCCATTCGTCGTGGATGGGCCGAGTGGTGCCAGTGTAGGTGGAGATCGATGTGGCCAAGGCGTTACGATGGGCTTGGAGTGGTATAATGTAGTCTTTAAGAAGCCTCGCGGGGAGTGGTGGGGTAGTAGTAGAGGAGGAGGAGGAGCTCTGAGTCGGAGGAGGACATGGGATTAGTACTCGGACTTGTTCCACGAGGATGTCGTCGTCGGAGAGTGTCGAGTAGGGAGAGATGGTGTCGAGCGCGAGCACAACGTTGCAGAATTCTTCTTCCAGGACCGTTCGACTTTGATTTCGAGTCGTCAGTAAGGTTACGAAATAAGAATTTGAAGCTGTCATGGACAACGACTTACGGGAAGTGTTGCAGCGTACGATAGCTCACGTACAGAGCGAGGGCCAGAGATTCATCACGGCCCTGTAACAGGATGATGCTGTATGAGTGAGTTGGATCCTGGGCAGTCTTCTTGATTTGGATTGTACTTGCCTCGGGGGGTAGATAGTCGGGACAATGCGTAGAGTTCACTCGCGTCGTTGGCAACAGCTATTCTTCCGTCACTGGCGCGAAAAAGACATGCAGCGGAAAGGAGAATCTGAGGATGAGCGGGTACATCCACCATCTCGGCCAGCCATTGGTGTAGTGACAGGCGAGAGTGAGGAGGAATTTGTTGACAGGAGACAAGAGGATGGGTGGAAGCATGAGTGGCCACCAGCGGAGAACGAGGATGAACTGCCACAGCCAGTTGGCGAAGCGGTTCCCTTTGGGCAACATGACCTGAATGAGCATGGCCACAACAGCGCAGGTGATCTCGACGAAGAATTGGGGCAGTTGGTGGTCTGGGTATCGTGTGCGCATGGTGTGGTGAAGGGAAACAAGCGCGGCGAAACCCAGAACGTTGAACAGATGGCCCAGAAATGCGGCCATTGCGTTTGCGGTGATATGAGGAATGAGAGTGATGATGGAAGTGAAGGAAAAGGGCGGGAGATGGAGGATGGGAAGATGTCGTGTAGCATAGCAAACCGACCTACGTCCAAGACTTGGACGGCATGAACGGCATCCTGCATACCGGCTCTGTCGTCGGTAGGAGGTGAAATTGTGAAGAAAGAGAATTTCAAGCTTGCGAAAGGCGATGTCTGAAAGTTGAAGCAATCATGTTGTACCCACCCACCACGGCTGTCATGTCTCCTGCTTTCGATTCCACGGTAGAACGCCACGCGAATTACTACTCTTCAATCTCACATATCCCTCCCTCATCATACATTCCAAGACCAGAGATGCCCAGAGATGCAACCGCAGCCCGCCTCTTTTCTTCCTGTGCCATGATTCATGCACCACCATGAAATGTGGCCTTTTTCCCGCTTGTGCTGACATCTATCCCCGAGGATTCCCATCGGTGGTGCATCGAATACCCGCCTCGTCGATTGCGTTGGACAGATCCATGGCAGAATAATTCATCCTCCCGCCCGTGACCTTCTGACATACTTCCTCCATAATCTCCTGGCTGACGACGACAAATGTGTATTGACGGTTGGTGTTGCTCGAAGGCTGATGCGAAGTAGTCTGATGAGGAGGAGGCGAATCCGCGTTGTCGAAGAGCGGGTCGAAGAGCGGGTGGGGCGGAGGAGTCTCTGCTGAACCTAGGCGGAGTGTCGGGCTCACGGGCTCCAGAGGTAGGGTCCAGCTCGCCGTGGAATGCTGATGGGAACGAGTCTGATAAGGAGGAGGCGAATCCGCGTTGTCGAAGAGCGGGTGCCGCGGGCGAGTCTCTGTTGAACGCGGGCGGAGTGTCGGGCTCACGGGCTCCAGAGGTAGGGTCCATCTCGCCGTGGAATGCTGATGCGAACTAGTCTGATGAGCAGGAGGCGAATCCGCGTTGTCGAAGAGCGGGTGGCGCGGGGGAGTCTCTGTTGAACCTAGGCGGAGTGTCGGGCTCACAGGCTCCAGAGGTAGGGTCCAGCTCGCCGTGGAACGCTGTGGTCCTCGTGCGGGAGGGTTGCGAATGCTGCTGCTGCTTCGTGGTGCGGCGATCGGCGTTGATGGTGGCTGCGTCGTCTGCCACGGCCGAGGTGGTGGTGTGATGCGGATGCTGCTGCTGCTTCGTGGTGCAGCGATCGGCGTTGATGGTGGCTGCGTCGTCTGCCACAGCCGAGGAGGTGGTGTGAGTCTGGAGACTGGAGTGATGTCCATGGGCGGACCAGCTTGATAGCCGAATGGCGGGAGCAGAGGAGACTGAGGAGACTGAGGAGACTGAGAAGTGTGCCGTACGTCTGGAGTCGTGTTGGTGGGTACGCCGAGCTGGCGAGGGTAGTTCAGCAGCATGGCCACGAAAGGATCGTCGAGAAGACGTGAATATTCGCACTTTCGATTGGAAGATTGCGATGATGAGCGGGTGGAGTCTTCAGGACCGTTGACCAGTGAGTCACGTCGATTGATCTTTGTGTTCATTTTCCTTATTCTGCGGCTGTGGAAGTGATGAGAATGTTGCATCGCGAGTAGCAGAAGGAAAGAGATGGCGAAAAGTGCAGCAGAACGAAAGAGATGGCGGAAAGTGTAGCAGAAGGAAAGACGAAAGAGATGGCGGGAGTGTACTGGTTAGGTGCTTGCAACATCGCGTCACCTACCAACACCAAACGCTGTGCTCCATCCGACATGATCCAGGGCTGTTTCGATGGCAGAACAAACGAAAAACAGCCTCTTTTGGACAGTCTCCCGTCGCGAGCCGTGCAGTCTCATTTCCCCTCTGGTGATATGTCTTGAAGCGGTAATTTGGTTTCATTTGACACAAATTCCGTATTGTTCCCAGTACCGAATCTGTACTGAGGTGAGGTGAGGTGAGGTGAGGTGAGGTGCAGGTGAGGTGAGGTGCAGGTGGTTGTCAGTGATGAAGCAGACTTTGGACTTTGAAGTCTGAGATGGACCATCGATGGGACGGGAAGGGACGGAACGGACGGGCGGGACGGCGGGCGCCAAGGTGACGTGACGTGACCTTCACGGCGCCCGTATGCCTCCACCACCATCTCCTTCCGCACGGGAATGCTCCACATCGCCCACTCTCGGCGGCCTTCAACCCGCACGCCTCCACTACCCACAACACCTCGAGGTCGACGTCCGGACACATACGCCACGTTGTTCTTCATCAATACGCAGCTGCCGTTGCACGCAGGATCTCTACGGCAGTTTGCAGCGGAGATGATGGATGAACGTCGTGCAATAGCTGGTATGATCGGGGCGGCAGAAGGATCAGCACAGCCAATGGTGGGGCCATCCACGAGGATGTGAAGAGAAGAGAACCCGTACAAATCGCAAGCACTGGTGGCATGGTGGAAGCGTTATCCAGACACTGGCACCATTCCCACAACACTCCGAAAGCAGCGTTCGGAGCGACGACGACGGTATCTCTCACGCACCTCACAATCAGCCTCCAATACGATAAAGGCGGGCAATCCAACATCCGGTCTCCCACTTCACTGCCAACTTCGACATTGATGCTTGTGAGTGTCGGGCGGTCGGGATCAAGAGCAATGTGGGTGAAGTGAGTCTGGACATCGAGATCGACAAGAACGGGAGATACAAGCCTGGAAGAGCATTCCTACAAACACGCCTGATCTCTGGGCGCACTGGCTTGGGCTTTTTACTTTTTCCCGCTCCATCGCACCACCGCAGCCCTCGAATGAAGGACTATCGGGAGCAAACACACTCAAAGAGCCTTCAGCCCAGCAGAGCAATGTACCGCTCGCGGCAAGCCAGCAGAAACATGGCAGGCTCGACTCTGAGCGTGCTTCGTCGGAGTCGAACGTCGCAGCGATGAGTGCAGTCCAGCGGAGCTGGACTCCCTTCGATAATGGTGTCGATGCATTCCCACTCTCCGACACGGTGGCGCCACAACAGAATGTGTCATCAGATACTATTGATGGTCAATACTACACGCCTCTTTACTCAAGCTTGCGGGAGCCACCTCGTTCCGGTGGCGTTGCAGCATCCTGGAGACATTGATCCTCTTCCTCTTGCGAAAGTTCGAGTTCTACAGCTCTTGGGCGGCTGCCAATCACGGCAGTGGTGTTCACAAGGAGGGTTGCAAGACAGTGGATCGTCCGCCGCGAGTCAATCTATCACATGCGTTCGCTCGCCATTACCCTCTTCGTGGTCCGCCGCATCCTGGATCACATCTGAAGCCTTCATGATGGCAGCAACCACGCCTCGCGTTCAACCCACTCACATGAGCATGACATATGCAATTTCACGGATGACACCGCCCGTCCTGGCCTTGCAAAAACAGCCCAAAACATCTCCCCTGTCACAGCAATTCACAACATTGACATCCGCATGTGACGGTCTGAACGAACAGAAGTGAGATTCCCCTCGGCAATCATGGCGCTATCCACCGGGTGCTCACACGAGGCTGTGGTGGTGCACGAAGACGAAGGCATGAGGTACCGCGAGAACAACAACACAGAGGACGATACCGAAGAAATGGAAGAGAGCCGGGGACCATTGGACGAAAGCGGTGGTACCATGTCTGACGACGAGGAGGAAGAAGACATTGACGACTCCGTGCTACATGACATGGACCACGACGAAGAGGAAGAAGAAGAAATTGACGACTCCGTGCTACATGACATGGACCAATCCGAGCAGACCTTTCAGAACATCAGCCAACGATATCGCCTGGTTCACCGCATTGGCGAAGGCACCTTCTCGACGGTCTACAAAGCCGAAGACTTACTATACGAGCACGATCGACTGGGACATGGACGCCGAAAAGGAGAACGCCAACACCAATGAGGTTGCTGAAGACGGAATACTCGGCGAGGCGCTGGCTGATGGTGGTACAGACGGGAGACGTGCAGGGAGGGATAGGTGTAAATGGTGCGCTACATGAAACCTCAAAATGCCTCTTCCCTGAAATATGGATGATTTCACTCCGGCGAGACTTGTCTTCTCTTTTTCTCTGCCGTGTCAAACGCAGCATGGACCCCAAAAACAGAGGCCGCCAATACGGGATTTCGGTTTGGTGACAAGGTCAACTACATCATCTACGACATCCCCTGCACTAGCTTCAAAGGCATTCGTCTGCATGACCACTGTGAGGATTCCCCGACGAGCGAGTCGAGCAAGATCCTGCCCTCAGACAGGACTCCAATTTACCCACAGCCTGCTCGGAAACTGGTCGAGGAATGGTGTGGATGCATCAGGGAACGACACGATCAGCCGCCACGGCTATTTGGTATTTCACCTGGTCTTGATCGTTGGTATTCCCAGCAGTTGCGTGTCGCAAAGTTTTGGCGATATGGAGGTTGTCGACCTCCGACCGCATCGCTTCGTTCACAGCAGACATTTTCTTCTCGGCGGGCTCTCAACCCCACGAGTCTCAAGGCCTGCGTTGATGTACCCGGCGGTGAGACGAGAAAAGTCGGAGAAATGTATTGATGCTTGTTGATGCCTGAGGCACTAACATACTTAGTCATGGCTTCACCGAGCGTACGGTCAGTACTTACTTCGATAAAGTCCGTTTGCACGACATGAAGCAAACGTATCTCTTCTGTCCTCTCTTCCTTTCTCTCTCTCTTCCTTTCTCTCTCGCTTTGACAACAACCGCAAAAACAGCAACAGCGATGGATTTCACACACCTCTGGTCAAGACACAGCCTACTTACCGCAACCATCATCTTGGTTGTCGGCTTCCTTCACTATACTGTCCTCGACCAGATCCCCGTCATCCGCTTCTTCCTCGAGTTGGCATTCGGGCTCGTGAGCCTTTATTGGATCGGCGATACGGACGACAACGACTATGTGGCCTCGCTACGACCGCACTCCGTTTCTTCCCTTTGCTCATTCCTCTTTCTCTTGTTCACACCCTGCCCATCACCATCTTCTTAATCATATGCGCGCGATTGCCCACCAAATGGGATGCTCTCCTCTTCGTGTTGGTTGCTGGCGTTGTGCCTTGGATTGTAATGCCACTCGTTGAAGAGGCGCTGCTGGTGGGAAATTCCATGACGCCGTTGCAGGACCACGAGGGTATGGAAGGGCATTGTCCGCTTCATCTCATGCCAGCCGTGAGTGCAATCGAGTTCGATCGCACATGCGTCTCTCACATACTCATTAATCAATGATTGGCAGGATGGGAGAATCTTCGACTTCACCCAGCGCGCCTACCTAGGCGCTACAAAGGGGCGGGATGATTCATTGGCCGCGGCCCTCTGGGTCAGCTATCGTGCACTGCAACAGATTCCGTGAGTCTCATTGTCCTCCATTCAACCACGCCCATTTCGTGTCGACATCGCACAGACCATGCACTCACATTCGCAGACTACCAGTCGACGAGGAGCAATTCTGCCGTTCCGACCGCGCTTTGCGAAGAATCTCTCCCACACCCAGCAAACTCCCCGTCGACATGCGGTGGGTCCAATGTGGACATTTCTCCGATGATATACCCTCACCACCCAACGCGAAACTCCAACGGGAATTCATTGCGCCACTGCAAGTCTACCGTGACGCCAGTGCCCTATCGCTCCACACCTACGCCAACATCGTTCTGCCACACTACAACTCCTGGCTTGCCGCTACGACCAAGACGCACGACATCATCTCCTCGCGCCTCACCTACGGTTCCCACTATCTTCTCGACAACCCCTTCTCCACTCCCTGCGAATTCAATGCTTCTCACATGGTCAACTATGCTCCCACACGATTTTTCAAACTCTACATCGGGCTTCGTTGTTTCTTCTACGACCCTCTCACCATCGACTTGGTCCAGAGCATTCATCCCCCAGCCCCTCCACAGCGCCGGTCTCTCCGCGTTCACATCCTTCCCAACTTCGCCCGCGACATCGACACCTGGCGCGCGGAAATTCCCACCAACCTGGAGCACGTCACCCCACCCGCCCGTTGTTCTCTCCGTCGTCTACCCGAACAGTGCGACGTCCCTCCCATCGCAACGGCGCAGCGAGAGCCACACATGCAGGAAGAAGAACAACCACCAGTCGTGGCCTTCGACGGCGGCCTCCCCACCAGCTCGAACCACAGCTCTTCTTCGGTGGTCAAGCCTCTCCTCCGTCCTCTGCCCGAACACCCCAAACCAGATCACCCCAACGCGCCCTTTCTAGACCACCAAATCGAACAAGCGCAGCGCGAGCTGGGCATCTCCGAAGCCCAAGCCATCGACTACAACTCCCTCCTCGACAAGGACTTCTTTTCCGCCGACGACGACACAAAGCTCGCCGCGCCGGTCCACCCCCTCGACCACATCGCCGTGCGCGTGTCGTTGAACGACGCCCTCGCTTGCGTGCAGTGGCTGATTCGCGATCCCGTGAGGGGAGTGAGAATCCCGTCGCAGAAAATGAGAGATGACCATGACGATTTGTTAAGGCGGGAGAGAAAAGCGGCCGAGGCTGGCGTGCTCGGGAGTCGGGGCCGGAGGTTCGATATCTCGGCGAGCAGCAACACGAGCTGGAACGGCGAGGAGGAGGAGGGCTGGAATGCGGCGACTAGGAGGAAGGGCATGGATATTTGGGCGTGGACGCGATGCAAAGCGATGAGTGTCTGGGAATGAATGTCTTGGTTGGTTGATGGACGGACGGGCACGAATGAACCATGGTTTTCTTTTTGATGATTGATGATGATTGGCATTGACACGAATGAAAGAAATGGATTTTTTTTTTGATGGATTGATGATGGATTGGCATGACATGTTAAAAAGAAAACGAATGGGATTTTTGATTGGAAATTTTTCTGCAACAGCAGGATATATGCATGAATGCAAGTCCCAGAGAGCATTTCGTTGGCGCACATTTGATCCCCCAATTCGCCCAGTCGGCGCAACCCTCGATCAGTCTTAATCCAAACCCAGAGGAACGAACAATGGCCATAAGTGTCGGATTGGTCATTGGTGGACGAAGGAGGAGGAGGAGGAAGGAGTCGAAGCGACCCCCACGTCAGGCGGGGATGAAAAAAAAGACCTACCCGTACGCTCTCCAAGCGGAGTGGGATTCAGGAGGAACAAGGAACAAAAGAGTAAGGTAATTCATGTGTGCTTGGAAGGATATAAGAGCAGCTCTCGAGAGTACCGGGAGGTAGATAACGTACACAACATCTTCCCCTTCCACCCATCATCGACTGGGACCGGCGTTTGCTTTGAAAGAAACCATGTTCAGCCAAGTGTCCGCGTGCGATCGATCAATTAAACCCAGCTCAGATACTCCACTCATTATTATCCCCGCACAAAGCGACCCCAGAGTTCTTGCCCTCCTCCTCCTCCTCCTCTTCTTCCTCCTCCTCCTCGTCTTTCTTCTCCTCGATTTTCACCTCTGCGTCCTTCTCCTCCTCCTCGCTCTGCTCCTCCTCGCCCTGCTCCTCCCGCCCGAGCATCGATGGTATCTGGACTGGTGGAAGATGCTGCTGCTGCTGCTGCTGCTTGAGACCCATTTGGGACACCGACGCGACAGCTCGTCCAAGTCCATCCAAACACTTCCAGAAGTGTCCGTCGCAAGCATCTTGAAGGACTGTAGTGAGGAGTTTGTGCAGTGAAACCATCGAGGAGGACACATCACTCTCCGAATTCAAGAACAGCTTTGGGTGACGACGAGGTGTGGTGACTTGATCCAGCAAAGAATCATCGCCTGTCATTCTGGATGGAGCATGCTTGGACTGTTGTACACGGAGAAGTGGGTCCTCCTGCGTCTTGGATTGGAGATGTTGCTGTTTCGAACGAAGCTGGACCATTTCCAGAGCGTGTTGTGTTTGCAGATGCTTCTTCTCCGACAGGCTATTCTGGAGGGTGGATTCCAGCTGCGTCTTCTCCGACAGGCTATTCTGGAGGGTGGATTCCAGCTGCGTCTTCTCCGACAGGCTATCCTGGAGGGTGGACTCCAGCTGCGTCTTCTCCTGGTGAAGCTGACTGATTGTATTGTGCGCTTGGGTTGAGGTGACCTCGAGCTGGGCTTGCAAGTCTGTCTTGGCCGCTTCGAGCATGGCAAAGACATCTCGAGACGAGAGTAACGTTTGAAGTAATTGATCTCGCTCGTCGATGGTGCGCCTCAGCTCAACTTGGAGGTTGACGGTCTGTAGGGCGGTGTTGTGGTCCGGAGGACTGTTGTTGCAGCGATGGCAGATGGGCCCAGGAGGTACGGTAATGTCGTCCGGAGAAGAGTTGTTGTTGTTGTCGTTGTCATGGAAAAGACTCGTATGCTGAGAAAACGTGTTGTGGTGCTGCATATCCTCCATGACATCCTCGTTGGTCGGGGATGGGTAACCACAGTGATCACTGAGATCAACAATCTCAACTGTGGACTGACTCTTTTGTTTCGGAAGATTCTTCTTTTGCTTTTGCTTCTCACTCTTGTCCTCATCCTTGGGCAAAATGGAGCAATGTCCGTCTCCAGTGCCGTCCGTTGTGGTTTGCATTTTTTGACTGCTGCGGGTAACTCTCCCATTGTAGGCACGACTCTTGGAAGCATTTGGCAAGACGTGAATGGTGACCAGTTCAACCAGAGCGGCTTTCTTGGCAGAGGAGGGAAAGGAAATGGAGTGAGTGTCGAGAATGTCACGAAGCCGAGACATGTTGGCAGTTGACGGCTTCCATCCAGGAGTGAGGTAGTCACAGGTTGATCCATGCCGAGTATGGGTTCCAGCATTGGCATGCACATCCACAGGTTCATCCTCGTTCTCATCCTCATGTTCATCCTCATCCTCATCCTCATCCTCATCAGCCTGATTATTGAGCTCGGCCTCTCGTAATCTCATGCTCTCCTCCAGCTTGGCGTCCCACCCGACCCTGGCTCCCTTTTCAACATCCATGTCGGCAATGTTGTTCCGTATCCACTTCAACAGATTCTTCTTCCCGATCCGCTCATCTCGCATGTCTTTCGACTCCCATCCCAGAGTGCGGTATAACCGGTTGAGTTGGAGTGGGGTGATGGAGCCAATGTTGTCGAGCCGGAGCTTATCGAGGTGGGTTTTGAGGATGGGCAAGACCTTTTGATAGTCGCCGCGTCCCATGACGGCGGCGGAGTTGAGGGATGTTGTGGAAGAGCGGCGGTAGTGTAGATGGTGGACGTGGAATGTGGATGGTGGTGTAGGAGAGTCGAAGAGGAGGAAGGATGATAGGAGAGGTTAAGAGCAAGAGGCCTGCCCCTCCAGCCGCCATGGTGATTTGTTCCCCTAATAATAAAGGAGAATGAGAATCCATTTGGGGCATCGTTGGAGATTGCCAGTTCCGATTGGGGTGAGGTTGGATGATGGATGTGATGGATGCGGCTGAATCTGATGCTGCACAGATCATGGAACTACTTGGCAGCGCTAATCCACTTCGGGGGCTTGCACATAATTGGCGCAGAGCGGTGGGGCTGTGGGGTTAAGGTACCCTGCGCCCTGCGTTTCCTGTATCCTCGATCCTCGATCCTCGCTTTCGGACACCTCACACTTCGAACATGAACGCCGCTGCTGCTCCAGTGGTTCAAGTGCTCCCGGCACTCGACGTGGTGCAATCTAGTCCCGGGTCCCGGCGGGCATATCTTATCATTCGACATCCCGGCTATCCGGACGACGAAAGCAACAACGTCTTGCTCACGCTGCCCGCGACCGACGGCACCGCGGATGCGCCGGGCATACAGTACGGTCTCGTTCACACCGCCTGCGCCATCATTGCGAACAACCGCTTCGACGGCCAGCTGACCACCTCCCGCCATCTCCCCGCCGCCGACGAATACGCCGCACCGCCCTTTGAAAGTCTCCTCCCCGCCGGCGACTACTACTTTCACCTGTCCTCCGCTACTTGCCCTGCCGATGTTACCCCTCGTCCCACCCCCGACTTCACGCCGCCCTACGCCGTGGTCCCGAACTTCGCTCACTGGCATTTCCCTCACGATCGCCTTCCCACCGCATGGCGGGCCGCGCCCATCGCACCGGCACCCTTCTCAGCTGCGGGCGCGCGCGCGCGAGACGTCACCTGCCGCCTCACGAAACACGACGTGCCCGTCGAGAGCGCCCACATTCTGCCCGCGGCGGAAAAGACGTGGTTCGGTACGAACGGCATGGAGCGCTATGCGCCGGACAGCTCGAAGCGAGGCGAAGAGATTGTCAACGCGGAAGAGAACATGGTGCTCCTGCGCCAGGACATTCACACCCTTTGGGATTCCATGCGACTGAGCATCGTTCCCAAAGCCGACGCTGGCGGTGGCTTCGCATGGGCTGTCCATCTCAACGCCTGGTCGCCCGTGCTGTACGGTCTGTACCACCACCGCGGCTTACACCCACTCGCCGGTGTCCAGCGGGAGTACCTCTTCGCACGCTTCGCTTGGGACATCTTTCCGAAGCTCCAGCCGTTCCTCCAGAAGCACGTCACGCGGAATGTGGTCGTCCGCGACGGTGCGCGGTCTTCCGAGTTCTGCGCCGATGATCTGGACCCGTACTGCCGCGATCAGGGACGGTTGCGGAGCAGTCGCAGTCCCCGGAAAGCCAGCAGTAATCCATCGAAGCGTATGCGCAGCGATGACGGTGTCAAAGACGTGCAGAGCTTCGATTCGGGGATCGGCAGGTGGCTGTCCGAGGCTGGAGAGGCCGTGGAGACGGTGGAGGCTATGGCGGAACCCGTCACATACGACAATGCTTTCACCAGTGAAGAGTCAGGGGCCGAGTGCGATGATGGCAGCTTGGGAGTCGATGAGATTAACGCTAATGGGGAGAACGACTTTGATGATGAGGAGAACGACGTCGATGATCAGGAAGATGTTGATGATGAGGCGGATCACTTACTACGCCTGCGCCGCCGTGAGGTGGGCATGACGGCTTGCGAGCCAGACAATGACCTATTCGGCTCGAAACGAAGAAGGGAAGTCTGCGAAGGCTCAGAAGACGAGTGGGAAGCAGAGCATCGAGGTCGCAAACGATGGCGGAGCCGCTAGAGGGTCTTGTTCATTTTCTCGCCTGGCCTATTTGATCTGCGACCATCTTGTTGACAAGTGATCGGTCCGCTGATATTCTACCAAGAAGTGGAGCACATACGAGAGCAAGCCGCGATATGACGACGACGACGACGACACCGACACCGACACCAGAGCCTGTTTGAATTCCGACGATGAGCTCGACGGCGCTCTGCCCGAAACCGAACGGCGGGTACTGGTGGGTGAGGACATGGGGAAGAAGCAGCAAGGGATCGGGAGAGGGCACGGAGAATGATCAGGCGAGGTGGAGAATCCGCGGGCTGCTAGGCAGGGCGTAGGAAAACTGTGTCGTGGGCCAAATACAACCCGCCCGGCGTGGTACGATGTAAGCACGAGGAGGCGGTGCGTCGCGGCAAGTTCAGCTCGAGATACATCAAGCAAATTGAAAAATGATCCCCTCACAGAATGCTTCTTCAATCACCTGGTCATGCAGTTGTTGCAGCCTAGCTAGGTACCTTGCTTGTCAGCCTTCGATGGTGCCATGGAACGGCCCTACTCCGTCCGACTGCGGACAGTCCACCCTCCGGAGTTCCCTCAAGCTGCCCCACACGCCGTGTCCCAGATACGCTTCAAGTCGCCTGTCGATCGGGAAGATAAGTGGGGCTGCTGTTGGAACGTGATCGCTGGCGGAGAAGCATGACCCGCGCTGGACGAACAAACCGCGATGACAGGAGAGGTCAGGACGGAGAGCGAGGCGGAATGGTAATCGCGGTTGTGATCACAGGATCCGGCAGGGAAGAAGGATTGGAGAGCTGGGGTTCGGCATGGCGCGGACGCGAGAGGAGTTTCTTTTTTTCTTTCAAAAATGGAAGGACAGCGTGAACACAAACGACCAGGGCGAGCCGGAGAAGGAGGACGTTGCGGAAGCGCCGCCGGCTCCTTCCGTTGCTATTGCGGTCTGGCCTGGTGCAAGGCGAGCTGATTACTGCATCTGAGAGACATCGAGCCATCGCGAGGGTCGCAAGCAAGCGGGTCGAATTGTGCGCAATTTGCCGAGGCGGTGTTCCGTGTGTTTGGCCCCCCCTGGACTGAAAATTGAGGCGTACAGCTCAGAGGCAGAACGTTGCGGCTACAGAACAGCAAATAGGGCCTACCGACAACGACATTGCTCGAGAAGCGCCCCGGCCTGACAAAGGTCCAGCTTCTTCTTCGACAGCCGCACCAAACCACTCGCCTCTTCTTTCATGGCAGCACACGCGGACATCTTCGCTTTCTTCCGGGTTGCCCAGACCGCGAGCAGGACGACATCAGCTGCTACTATAATAATGGCAGCTTCGGTGTCGACCTTGCAGTCCGAGCAGAGATATTACGGCGCTGGAAACCTACAACTCCAAGCGCAGCGCATGCGGGGGCACCTTGCAAAAGATGAGAAGCTGATACAGGACATCGAACATATCAATCGCATCCCGTCACCACTCCCGCCTTCCTGCCCTCAGCCTTGCCTCTACCGCCTTTAACTCCACTCCAACACAGCAACCCCGACCACACCGCCGGCCACACCAGCAATCGTAGAAGGCCCAGCTAGGTCGCCCGCGGACTCGGAGACTTGTATCCCGTCGCATTACCACCACGACTAAACATTCTTTGCCCCGGCTTGGTACCACCTCGACGAAACAGCCGTCTCTGCCGGCTGACTCCGCCGTCCAAGACTTTAAGTCAAGAGCTCAATCATGTAGAGGTTTCCATTTGCCCCGAAAGAAAAGCTCCAATCTTTCCGAGGCCGACTTGGTGAAGCTTGAGAGAGGAGGGTGGAAAGTCAAGGAAAACCATCCGGCGAGGATCTGCACATCGAATTCGCCGGCGCAATACTTCCGTGAACTTCCAGCAGAGCTGCGGGTATCGATGGTGCGATGACGACCTGGCCACATTGAGCAGAGCACTCCAGGCTTGCAAATCTGCTGTCTGCATCCCTTCTCGCCGACGTGGGATTCAGGTCCCTACGGGCTGAGAACGTAGTCAATTCGTTTCCAACAAGATGGAGAGTCGAGCGAAGCATCAACGAGTGAGAGAGATGCCTTGATTTTGCCGTCTTCAGGCAATCTCATGGTAAAGCCTCTTCTTGCTGTGCCCCTCTTAAGCGTCTTATGCCATGATTTGCAAGTCAACTCCCTTACGCGACCCGGCACCTCTTGTGTGGTGGTACTTGGACCTTCCTCTGTCCGGGTTGACTGTCACTGCAGCAGCCGCTTCACTCGCTACGTACCGCCCCTATTTGTCCGAGATTAGCCCTTTAATAGCCGTTATACACAAGTTCATCACTCTCCGGCTGTGCCTGTTGGCTTCTTCTTCCCATCAAGTCTCGCTGATCGACACGGAGTGGCTCGCACGCGAGCAATATCCAGCCCAACGACGAAGCTTTCGTAAGTTCAACTTGGTTCAGATCGTTCCACTACTAATTGAGATCACCCAGATCACGAGCTTGTGTGTACGAGCGCATCACATCTTTTTGCTAAGTAGCATAGGTCTTCCACTTCAGAGCCAAGAACGAGGACAATCCGGCGGGGAAGCGTCACTATCGCCTTCCTTTAGCATCAAGAACCAAGACGAGCTGTTTTATCGACTCCAACGCCGAGATTCGATGACCGCGGCAATCCATCATTCGTCTCGGGGCACTGTCAAGTGAGCCCGCGACTGCTTCCTCGGTAATGCTTGTCTGATATTTGTACAAAAGGTCCACCATTCCGAGGTCGAGCTCCCGGATTTTCCAGACTCCTTCGACTGACTGAACGGCCCACAGCTCCTGGACATTTGAATCTCTCACTTCCCGGAGGACTGTCATTCCCCCTGAGAGGCGGAGTCGGGCGTCAGCTTTCCTCGGATTCTCGGGGAATTCCAGCTCTCTTCAGACCTCTTTGATTGCCCGACGTTCGGATAAGCACTGCCCGCCGTTAAGTTTTTGCTCCGAACAGCCACGTGGTGAGTGACATTGACCGCTGGTCGAGCACTGTCAAACCCGACCGCCCTTGGATGTCTCTCTCCGAGCGGCCAGATACGCTGCGTCAAACAAGCGCATACCGTAGCCTTTTCTATTAGTATGTAGGCGTTATCCCCGCTAGCTTGCTTCCTCCGCCACGTGTCCAGTCTCTCTCCGAACGTGCTTGCTAAGCCATGGATTTTTTCTTCTCTACATCGCGCGAACCGACTACAGCGCTTCGTTTCCAGGGCGAAAGAGAGTGGGCTCATCCCTCATGCGGACGCATGCCCAAACCTCATCGTGCATCGCTTCGAGCATGAGGCTAGAGGCAAGGATTGATGCAACACCTGAAGTTCCGTCAATTTTGACCACGGCCTTGGACGGCGGCGCTTCTCCGCAAGCACATCGTTTCCCTGCTCTCCTGCAAGATAAGAGGAAGGGCGAATGAGGATAAGGAGGAGGTTGGGGCGGAGCAACCCTTTCTCGAAGCGAGGAGGAGGAGGTTGGACGAGGCGCTGGGAATGCTGCGTGGACGTGACGACATCATCCGACTGGAAGCGGCGCGACGACGGCGTCTCATTCGATTGGGTTCATCAGCCTGCTCGAGCGCCCACTCCCCACACCGGTAAGATACACCACGGCGGTCGGTTCCCGGAAGCAGCAGCGGCGATGCCGGGTCCTGGGAGCGAGAGCGCACACGCTGCACCAGACCCCTTCTCAACACGGAAAGGTCGACGCAGCAACGTCCGAAAGTCTTCCGCGAACTGTAAATTCCTCAGTCCTCAACATTTCTTCTTGGTCTCCATCTGCATCTCCATCTCCATCTCTATCCCGCCTCAGCCGAAACGAAAAACCCTTCCTCTCGCTCCCCGCACCTACCACACAGCAAGACCCTCAAATATCCATCGACATCCATCAGCAAAACACATCTCCTCCCTCTTGGCCGTCGACCTGCTCTCGACCGCTTCCTCCTCGCAGCAACACTCTCGATGAGCGCCTCATGTCGCTCGTAGAGCTCCTGCTTGGCCTGCTTGAGCTTGGCCAGGTAGAGTTCGGGCCTGGTTGAGTTTGGCCTCGAGATCTGTGTCATGGAGATGGGCTGAGAGGATAAAATGTTAGCGAGACGTGCAAGAGAGAGCACTGCGAGGAAGAGAGGACATACCCGGCTTGCTCTGGCGAGGAGTGCTTTTTTAGGAGGGACTTGGACTTTGGTCGTAATGATCGGAGCAGGAGTCTTGGGCTCATCAACGACGGCTGCGGGAGTCGCTTTGCGTCGATGATCCTGGAAGCGGGAACTGCTGGGCCGGCTAGCTTGTGTAGAGGCTGGACCGGCGTGGCGTACGCATTCTCCAGGCGTGCAAGTGAGTCTTCATCGTCGTCGTCGTCGTGGTTGGTGGCCTGCGCGGCCTTGTCGTGCTCAACTTCTTCGACGGCCGTCTCCTCCCCGTAACTCATTTCTATGACGCCATGCTGTCCATTCTTTACCTCCCACGACTTCTTCCTCTCGAGTCTCACCATCTCCGACCCCCCGCAGCAGATCAGGGGAAAGAACTCAACGATGGAACCATTCAAAGAATTTGTAACAGATCAGCCTTCAGATCTCACAGCCGACTCTCGTCCACAACATTTTTTGAATTGCGGTATTGATTGGTGCAGCCCGGTGCATTTTTTCTGAATATGGCCGGCTGTGAATGATGGTACAATGTAGATGGATGAGAGGAGTGGACTTGAGCAGCTGAGACGGCGACCGGATTTATGGCGGTCATCGCGAAGGCGGAAGAGTCGACGGCTTCGGCGCGGAAGGTAGGCGTGGTTTGGGGAAGCGGACAAGATGGCAAAGACGAGGGGGGAGTGGACCAGCAGGCCAAAAGCACAACGCCGACAACGAAGACCGAGTCAGTGCTTGGCTGGTGGATGCGTACGCCATGCCGCCGGTACGCTTGCATTGTCCGCCGGTCGCGGAAACAACGTGCGCAGGTCAAGGTCCCGAGAGAGAACAGACGGCGAAGAAACGCATGGCGAAGGAACGCGAGCTGGCTGAGTAGAGACATGGATAGGGCGGGCTGGCTGAGTAGAGATCGCTTGGGCGAGACGCCTTCGTCCGCTTGATGACGAAGGTCGGACTGAAGGTGAGCTTTATGAGTGAGCACAGATTCATGCGCAATTGGTCAAGTTTGGTTCGTATACCTCCCCTTCAGCTCGTCAAGGTTCTGGTCTCGTGTTCCTGCACTGCTCTGCAATATGGCCACATCGTTTCTCGAGCGACCTGCTGCAGTGTGCAAAGACCGTGTAACCCTATGACAAGCCCGTCAACATCCTCTGCGTTGCGTTGACAATTGTCCCGGTATATCTTATTCTCTCTTATCATAGTCATCGTCACGTTGACCTTGTTGTGCCCTCTCAAGCCGTGTACGTGCAGGACATGAAGCTATCGATGGGATAGAGGCAAGCAAGGTGCGGCGAGGCGTGAGCAGAGGTAGGTATGGTGAAGGAGTCGACCGTCGCTGCTTGCCTCAAGAACATATCCGTGCGTGATTTCGGGCGCCAACGTTGGAGGGACATTGTCAAGTTCCGATAATGACCTCGTCAGATTTCGACGCCACGCAGCCCAAACCATTGCTGCCCTGCGAAGTAAAGAAGTCAGTGAAAATCCTCGGATCATTCTTTGCGGAAGAGCACCCGAGGTGTAGACATACTTGCAACGGGCAAATCGGATCTTGAGCGAACCGGCGCCCTTGAAACTGTAGATATGGCTGAGAAACCTCCGGACTACAGGATGGCAATCGTTGTGGTGTCGTACGGGTTCGAGACCTCGAAGTCTGTAGTATCAAGCAGCGAAATGTCAGAAGACGCCGGTGTGTGGTGAATGAGGCGACACATGCCGGCAGTCGAGCCTTCACTCATGCTCCAGCCTTTTTCAACGACAACGGTGGATCTTCGCATCGGCAGCCTCGGGCCTTCAATGCCCGGCAGGCGACGAATGAGCCTCAATGAGCATTGTAGAGAATGGCATGCTGGGCTGTATGGCAGTATTGCTCCGAGCAGCCTTCTTGATGATGTTTTGACGCAGTAATCGAGGCCTCTTTTCGAAGTCATAGTCAGCAGTGACGGTCGAAAGCGAGAGGGTACCCAATGTGTTCGAAAAGCGGCTTGCGGGACATGGTTTAGAGTGCTCGTCGCTGCTGGCGATGTGGCCAATGAAGTGCAGAAGGTAGCAGCGTGCCCTTCGAATGTAGAGTCTCCCACGCATGTGACGGGTAGAAGTGGTTATAGGCACGACGCCAAAGTAGGGACGACGCCAAAGCCCGACCAACCTGTTCCGACAGAGATGAAGACATGAGATGGTCGTAAGCGAGCCTGAAGGAGGGCACTCGTCATCTCGCCTCATTGTGTTCGCCTGTCGTGCAGGTACGGAGACATGCCGCCGGAATGCAGCGGCCGATGCATTTTCCGTGTCCAGTCTTGTGTCGTTTGAATGAATCAATGACGGTAAACAAACAGGTCCTTGTGCAGTTGTTGAAGCCACTGTCACGTCGGCTGCCAGCTTTCCGGGTTCGATCTGTGGCGGCATGCGTATACATCTCGGGTTCGGGCGGTCGCCAGTGACGAGGCCAACGCTCGCGGTCTTGCTGACGATCTTAGTGGCCGTTGCGGCGCATACTGGAGTAATCAGTCACGGCGGCCTGGCACGTACAAGACTGGTAGCACACAATGCTGTCGATTGTTCGTATAGCCCGCGATGCTGTTGGAGTGGCACAGTCCGGCTTGACCGATAAGACCACAACGAGGTCCACGAAGACCCGCGGATGGGGACAGGTCGTGCGCACTTCACATCGCCTTACCACGAAGCAGTGCAGGTGATAGTAAAATCGCAGCTCCGGCACAGCTGATGGAACTGGACGTTGATTTGCTGGCAGTGACGAGTCCAGCGCCGTGGAGAATAATCCCAGCCGAGCGCGGTGAGTCAAGGGTGGCTTTTGGCCATGCCAATGGAGATGATGGCCAGTAGAGATCTCGACGGTGGAGCGACTAACACTGGAAGCGGCGAAGGCAATTTTGTGTAGCCTGGAATGGTCTTCCAGACGTTCGGTCTTCATGTGACAGTGTCTCGAATTCCAGCGGGGTTTCGTGAGGCTGACGCTCTTACACCATCCACATAGTGTCCGAGTGCACTGCACAAAGTGCCGGACGATCACGCAGTGGAACTCCACCGGATAGGTTTGTGGTCCGTAGCCGTCGTAGAGGGTCCTCGATATCTAGGACAGACAGACGCTAATAGCTCTTCGCTGTTCAGGAACAAGCAGTGATGGAATGCGTCCAGGAGCGGACAAATCCAGTGCCGATCGGAAACAAAACCAAGGTGGGAATCCGGGCGGTCGTGGGTTGTTAGTCGGCTGAGTCGGTCATCGGTAATGAAGAGGAGGCATCTTTGAACGAGTATGCTTCGCAACGTAGAGATCAAGCAGGAGGCCGAGATTGCCAAAGAAGAAGCGGAGCACGCCGAGTTTGCGCTCGACGAGCACGACTTCCGCGCCGACCAATTCCTGATGTCTTTCTTGCCGTTAAGCGTCATTACCAGCACATTCAGTCTCGACAATGGACCAGTTGATCGCCGTCTCGTGGTGTGTCTCCGTGGTAGCTGCTGGTGTCTGGACTTATCAAGAATCGGTGCACTGTCGCGAGTGAAAGGATGCGCCGCAGAGCGACTTACGCTGGACAATGGCCGGTGAAGGTAGACGATTCGCCTGGTAACTTCGTGGCTGTCGAGACACGCGCGGAATTCGGTGAGGCCGTGAAAGATGTTGTCGCGGCGATGCTGGCAAAGCAGCCGGCGAGGCGATCCCTGGCGCGTGGGCGACGTAGCTTCCAAAAGACTTGGCAATCGGCGAAGGGGCAATACCCAATCGAGCTGAGAATTCAAAGGTGTTGCGAGTGGTGGTGGCGCGAGGTTCTCATGGCTTTGGTCTTGTAGTCGCAGAGGCCGATGCCGAAGTTTTTGACGACCGCGGTTGTCTTGCTCTTGCTTAGCGTTGCCGGTGGCAGGGAGAACGAGTGTTGATAAGGGCTGGCTCGGTTGAAAGAGGCCAGTGAGGACTGGCTCGGTCCATGAAGGCTGGCTAGGGCTGCGGGTGTCGAAAGTGGTAAAGGCTCGGTAGGCGGCTCGGTGGATGGTTCGGTAGCGGCGTGTGAAGTTTGGCCGGGTCTGGTATTTGTGCTGTGCCGGCCGCAGCTTGCATTTCGGCGTCCATGTATCCGAGATGCGCCAGCGGGACAGGAGCAGGCTCAGGTTCGGCCGGTGTAGCCGCGCATTGCTCTTGTGATACCTTCATGATGTGTGCGACTGCTCGGTAGATGGCCCTGTGCCGCGCCGCGTGGTTCTCCTTTCTTTGAGCGTCGAGCTGATTTCGAACTTCGAAGGATATGCCTCCCAGCTGATCTGGTACAGATGGCAATGAGATCATTGGCGAATTTGGCCATTGCAGAGTAGTCGAATTGAAGAGCTTGAACGTTGAAGCTGTTGATACTGTAGCTGAGACGGCCGTCAGTCAATGCGCCATGATGTTGAGCCTGACATGGTACTCTTACAAGAGTTTGAGCGCGTCTGCGCGGACTTCTTTGCAGGTATTCAGCAGCGGTGAACGACGGTAGCCGCTCGCAGTAACCTCGATCCGGGGCGGGTCGTACATGGCAAGTGTGTAGACCTAGATCCTCAATTCCGGCGGTGAGGGGGCCGAAAAGCTGGTCAAGTGTGTCGCTGAGGGTGGCGAAGTTGCTGGTAGAGCGTGTGGAGGTCGAGGTCATGTCACAGAGCTGGTGAGGCTTGTGAGGAGCATGAAGGCGCACGCAGCCAGCGCAGGTGACGCAAAAGGTGTATTGTATGAGAGGTTTGGAGGTTTTATTGTTCATGCTCTTGCCCTTGCGCTTGCTCTTGACGCAAGTGGTGGACGGTGGGTGATCACGCAGTGGATAGCATGGCCGTGATCGGTCAAGGGCCATGGCCACGATCGGCCAAGGCAAAGTCCATGGCGCCGGACACAGGGCGGTGCTGCTGCCGGCTGTCGAGACGGTGATGGCTGCACTGACGGCAGTTTTCGAGGATGCCGTCGTATGGAGACTGGTGGTAAAGGTCGTGAAGTCGCTTTTGAAGGCGCACACGCTTGTCCTGCCTGTTACAAGAGCCTGCTCGTCGTTGGAACGGACCCGCAAAAGCTCCAGCTGCTGCGGCCACGACTCAAGTTCAGCTGCACGTGGCGGCGATCCGTTCAAAGACGCAATCCATGACCGAGTCGTAGATCGTGCGAGGCCAATTCTGCCTCTATGGATATCCGTCTCCCAACTCTTCGTAGCCGTATGCGGCTGTGAGCATGGTCGAGAACTGCTTGGCGCAAAATGCGAGGCGAAGGGTCCCTCTTGGTGGTTATGGAGAGGCCAGAGGGCGTGACCAGAAGGACTCTGTAGGATTCTGGCGATGGTTTTGTCGTCGACTATAGAGGCGGTGACCTTGCTTTGGTGAATGATAAGGATGGTACGAAGGCGGCGGCCGAAGAACGAGGAGCGGAGTTGAGCCGCCCTGAAGGTGTTCGTTGCTGCGAGAAGCCAGGCGTGTTGCAGATTGTACGGGAGCGGGGAGGTCAACCTGCACGATTTCCCTCTAAATTGCAATGAAATCCATCAATATCAACATCAAATATTGAATAAATAACACGAGAAATAAAGACTCTGTAGAGCGGTTCTGATAGTCTCAGTTCCTCAGTCCACGCCCAGTTAGCGCGGTTTCGACGCCTACTGTTCATGGTCTGAGGGTCCGAACGCCGAATTTGGGAGATAGAGCGCAGCATTAGTATAGAATTTACACCTTAATAAAGCGCAGCATCGTTTCGGCCCCAAACACGAGAACGTAACAACGAAACTAGTTATTAAAAATCCGGCACTGTAACTTTGTAGAGCTAAGTCTTGCGATTCGAACGGTGTATTAATTATTTAAATCCGACGCTAAACGAAAGCTGTAATAGAGCTCGCGCAAATTCTTCGGAATTCTAATTTGTTAGGCGAAAAACAGGAAAATGCGAGCTCTATTAGGGCACGCAAAACACACTTAAATTTTCTATGCGATACGCCGTTCGAATCGCAAGACTCGGCTCTACAAAGTTACAGTGCCGGATTTTTGAAAAAGGTCGTTGTTGTTGCGCTGTCGCGTGCTGCGCTGCATCTCCCAAAATCCGGCTTAGGCCCTCAGACCCTCTCAGGCGAGGCGCTCGAAGAGGTTAGTGCTCGCTGGCTGAGAGTGGTCTGTGCTTCTGAGACTACGGTTCTGATCCACAGGGCATGAGATAGATCCAGCTTCATCAACCCATCCATCCATCCATCCATCCATACATCCATTCATCCGACTGCTCCATAATGGACAAGGTACCTAGACAGCGTTCCTGTCCCTCCCAACCTTCTCGCCGAGAGCATCCATCACAACACATACACTCTCAGCAATGCAAACCATCTGGCATTCTTCCGTCGATATGCTGTCCCTGGGTTATGCGCTCTTCAGGTGTTGATGTCCAGCTCCCGTCTCACGTGCACAAACCGGCTTAACGACCGAGGCCGTCGTATAGATTCGAAACTCGCGTCCTCTCTCGTCCGTGCTCGTGGCACATTGCGCCCGGGAAAAGGTACCGGTGGTGATGGAGCCAGAAGGACAAGGCGTGCTGTGATGGGTCTCGCTTGGTCTCCCCATACCACTCATTCGACAGGCCAGAAACACAATGGCGACCGCCAGGAAGATCAGGAAAGTGTTCCTGACAAGTCGCTGAAGCGGCTGCATCGGCTGCATGGTGGTGGATTTTCTGATTGGAGTCTGAGTCTGACGATGGAAGGAATGGAGGGACACTGATGTGGTGGAACATTTAGAGGCGTCCCTTTCAACCATGGCAAGCACACCGCTGCCGGAAGAGCAAACATTTCTGGAACAGCCGCGAAGAAGATGGATGGGGTCCGGGACCTGCAGAGACGCGAGGTGCTACCACGTCTGGTTTCTTTGTGTAACGAGCATACATACATGCTCGTAACGCGAGGCAAACACGCTTTCCTGACCGCGAATTTGGTGGTGGATGACTTCTTCCATCCCGTCGTCCGTACATGACATCGATCAAAGGACAGAGGCTTCCCAAAATTTCGCGACCGAACGCAAATCGACATACTTGGTCAGAACCAGGAATCCTCTGCCATCCAGCCAAGTCATGGACACCGATCAAGGCCGCGCTCGCAAGGAGCCCAAAGAGCACACCCGACTTTACAGGGAGTTGTTGGATGCCATTGAAGGAAGCAAAGAGACCAGTACCCTTGAGACTGTTTCCGCACTGTTTCCCAATCTCACGGTGAAGGCTGAGCCGGAGGACGAGACAAAGACATCCAGCCAAGTCATGGACACTGATCAAGGCCGCCCTCGCAAGGAGCCCAAAGAGAACACCCGACTTTACAAGGAGGTGTTGGATGCCGTTGAAGGAAGCAAAGAGACCAGCACCCTTGAAACTGTTACCGCACTGTTTCCCAATCTCACGGTGACGGCTGAGCTGGAGGACGAGACAAAGACCAGTTCCCATGTTACTCCAACGAACGGTCTTGATCGAACTGCATCCAGTCCGCCACGGGAAGTATCATCCAAAAAGATGCATGTCTTCGGAAGTGAGCCGAGCAAACCTGCTCACTACACTCCGCCAACGTCCCGTCTGAATAAGAATGAGAGTCGCGAGGTGGGTGCTCAGCACAAAGAAGAGCCGTCGAGCTTGTTTCGTGCTCCTTCGCCAAGCTACCCGATGCTACCGCGGCCGGCGAACAGCAAGATGGAGTCCGACCGTCCAAGCACGACCCAAGGTTACCGGAGCCTGGATTACAGCACAAAGTCATCGCGGCCAGCCAAAAGTAAGATGGAGTCCGACAGTCCAAGCATGACCCAAGGTCACCGGAGCCTAGATTACAGCACAAAGTCATCGCTGCCAGCCAAAAGTAAGATGGAGTCCGACCGTCCAAGCACGACCCAAGGTCACCGCAGCCTGGATCAGTATCCCAGCACACAGTTATCGCAGCTAGCCTACAGCGAGATGGAGGTCAAGGCTCCATCCAAGAACGTGTTCGCCATCGAGGATTGGTACAAAGGGGTGGCTCGCACTACAACTCCGTCCGCCGGGGCTGTAGTGCCATTATTCAACCCCACGCTACCCTCGCAGCGAACCACACGCAAGTCGGTGGCCTTTAAATCTCCCGCGAGCGTGACTCCCTCCTCCCCTGGCAACCTGTTCACCAGTCACAACGAGAATCGCCAGACTCCGTTCCAGCAGCCGAACGCGGAGTCGACTATTAGCAAGCTCGTAAGCGGTGAAAAGGGAGATGACGGTGCTGATGGCAGTGAAGATGCTCCGTAAGGCCGGATCCGCAAGAGTTTTGGGAAGGTCGGTAGAGGGTTCAGCAAGGTCATGGTACGACGTGGTTGAAGGTGCCCATGCAGCGAATCTTTTCTCCCTGGTGGAGGTTGTGGGCCAGGTAATTGGCCAGTGATCAGAGTTTCGGGCGAGAGAACTTTTTCTTGAATGAATGGGATCCTAAGGATTGAGAAGCAAGAGACGCAAGAAGCGCGAAGAGTCGTTGCTTTTTTCCAATGACATACAAATTCATGGAGCCTCATGTGACGCTCTCGTCCCACCATCCCCAAATCTTCATCTTGCGAAGGGCCTCCCTCGCAATTAAAGAAGCTTGCGCCCAACTCGACGCATACAATGATCACTCCCACACTCGCGCTGGCCGCACATTGCGACTTATGCATACACCTCCGCGCTGCCCTCCGACTCTGTCTCCTTGCCATCAAACCCTCCATCGAAGAACACCGCGGCGATTCCGCGCACTCGTTGATTCCCTGCCCTCCTCATGGTGTGAATGTCACTCGCTCGTAGCAGCCGTATCCGGCCATTGGGTAGCTTCGTTGGCCCGAGTTTTTCGTGCGCGATCCAGGTCGGCCATGGTGGCGAGATACCAGCCGGTCCGTCTTGGGTGTGGTGCGGAGGATTGATAGACGAGGGGTGGTGGGAGATGGGTAGTCGTCGTCGTAACGCTCTGGATCTTGCTTGATGTTTGCTTCTTGCGCGATAATCTCTTCTTGCTCGGTGGGTTCTTCTTGCTCGATATGTCCTTCCTGCTTGATGCTGGGTGATCGCTGGTCGGCCTCTCGCTGGGGGTGGAATTCGAGGTGAGTAGGAGAGTCGGTGCTCATTTGGTGGAAAGCGGCCAGTACCTCCTCGGGCAACTCGGCTGGTGGAACAGGAACAGGCATGCTGATATGGTGTGTGAGATGTGTGTGTGTATGCAGCAGTGAATGGAGGATGCCACTCAAGTTGACTTACTTGTACCGGAGGAATCGTCGTGACCGCTCAACGGAGATGCTCATGCCCATGATGTCGTGTTCGGACAGCACACTCGGGTCAACCTTGGCCCACCTGTGATTCTACTACTCACCCAGAACGTGTCCTCCACCAGCACTACTCCCCACTCCCTCATCCACCAGTCGCAGTGTCAGTCTCGCAGGTTCCCACTCCCACTCCCGCGCCCACGCCCACGCCCACTTGCACTCCTCAGAGTTAAACATGTCATGACCCCGCATGCATGAGCGTGAACGGACCTGCAGCTCCCAGCTTTGGGTTCGTTAAAAGTGTGCACCTCACAATTTCCTTGCAACGAAGTGATCGCAGCGCCGACCCCACCCGGAAGTTGCTCACCCAGCCAGAAGCATGATTGAAAATGATGACGGAGGCGGAGGGTTTGGCCTGGACAAGCTTGAGGTGGTTCTGAAGCGGAGAGCGAGTGATGCTTCTCCGGATGACTTGAAGACGGAAGTGGAAGATCAACCCATGGCGATGAATCGCAGGCAGCAGTGGTGGAAGAAGGGAACTTATTCATGATCAACAACCGCATCAGATGTTTCAGAAAGTCGTTCATCCAGCTTGAAATAGATTCCAGAGGTTCCCGCTACCTCATCCCAAGTCCATTGCCCTCGACTGCGACTCGGTATTTCAATACCCAACCGCGTTGCATGTCAGCTTGACGACTCACAATTCCTTTGCCGTACATCATGCAAAGTGTGGGACCCAACGCTTAAGCCAACCCTCCAGTACGCATCTCCAGATCTTGCATGTACCAGTCCACATTGGCCCGCCTCGTTCAAATCACCCTGGAGAATACCCAGCTCTTCCAACTCAGTCGCTCACCGCTCGCCCTTGTTAGTATCAAACTCCTTCACGTTTCAGGCTCTCCCTCCACAGGTCTGTCGAAGCGCCGACAGCGGAGGATTGGAGCTGACGCAAGCCGATACCTCGGGTAGAGTGTGAAGACTGCTGGTGGAGCGGCAAAGTGAGCCGTGCGTAGTCCGTGCATGGCGAGGAGGTCGTAGTGCGCAGAATTGGATACGTGTAGAAATTGGAGACGAGGGACTCGTCTTCGATGGGGGTGATGGCGCCATATTGATGGGCTCTCGACCGCGGAGAGACTGGGCGTACCAAGTGGGGCCGCAGATGTAGAATAGAGAGTAGAGACCAGCGCAGCGGAGTTTGTTTTCAATAGAACTATTCACAATTGGTTCTGCCAATGTGGACTGGACTCTACCGCTCACCCCCGGGCATGGGACTCGACGCATGTCCAGCGAATTCGAAGCCGACCATAGGTCTACCAATTGGAACTCTCTGGCCCGCCTGTACAGGAATGTCGTCACGACACTGCAGCCTCACAAGGAGAAGACACCGACGACTCTGTGCTTCACGACATGGACCACTTCAAGCAGAAGCCACTTGTCGGCGTTAGCGAAACCGTCACCTCCTCCCCAAGCGTAGAACCGGCGGATCATGTCGAACATCAGGCACATAGGCAGTCTCCATGAGCCAGTCGATCCTCTGATCGTGAAACAGTGTGTGCATCGACGACATCTCCCACCACCGACGTCGACATCGACCTTTTTCCTTCCAACTTCCACGGACTCCTCTTCTAATCACCGACTTTCCTCGGATTATCTACGTTCGCCGTACCTCAACAGCATGTCGACGGCTGAGTCCGCGGCGTTGCATCTTTCTCATGTCCTCAATCGTGCTGACCGACAACGACAGCCCTCGGAAGGTGTGAGAGATGACGATGAGGGCTTCGTCGTTGCGTCACATCGTTTCCCTCGACGCCGCCACCAACCTGGTCACATTCGACCAGCAAGCCGCACATCTCCGGAACTATCAAGGCCAGGAACTCGACTAAGCACGGAAAGATGGAACGAGAGAACAGAGCTGGTTTCAGGTGGTATTCGTGCTCCCGCTTTGGCTGTTGACGCGACGCTTACGAGAGCAATATAAGGGATGTCGGTGGATGCAATAGAAGCATGCCCAAGGTTGACGGATGAAGGGACCTCGATTGAAAAGAATAGAAAGTAAAGTGACCAAAAAGGGATGCACCGTCTTCTTCCCAAGGCACCGATAACTCGATATTAGTTACAGTCCACCATGAGCGTTTCCTCAATCTTCGACTCCAGACAACTCATTGCTCGAACACTACACTCTGCAAAACCCCACTATTCATCTTCAAAGACCTCATTGATCGAATGTTGCGTTCCCCAGAGCCCCTCATCGGTCTCCAACATTTCCTGCTGCGTCCTGGCAAACTCTCGATCGGCGGCCTCGGATGCTCTCACGCGTCGATCCCACCATGTCTTTCCGGCCTCGCTCCGAGGTACTGAAGCTACAATGCAGCGACAGAAGATGCATGGAAGATGCAAAGTTTCGCGTTCGGTCGTCGGGGCGTCGAGCTGATTCAGATCCTCGAATTCGCGGTGTTGACGGAAGCACTCCTTGTGGATCGCCATACCACACTGGAAACAGGCCTTCTCGCTCCGGTGGCCATCCAGAGGGTCCATACAAATCATACATGGACCGGCTTCCGGTCGTGGTTGTGGTGTGTTGGTCAAATCGACAATGGGGTGGCGGACGCATGGCTTCCCTTGCTGCAAACACTCTCTCCTCTCCAGCATGGCGATGACTCGCCTCGTTTCCTTCACCCATCCGAGTGCAATGCTCTTCTGTTCGATGGGCATCGATTTCGAACGAAGACACTTTCTGCACATCCAATCCCGCGCGATGGAACACAGCAAGCTGAGCAATTTGCGTCTCGACATCACCGCCAGCTGACGAATGGAAAGGTTTGCGAATGCATGGATCGATGGGACGGACGGCCGCACCGCGTGATGGAGTCCGGCGACCTTGTTGCAGCAGACGCAGGTGCCTCTTCTCACGTATGTGTAGAGGAGATGCGTGAGGGCTAGAGAGGTCGGGTTTGCAGCATCGAGATATGGTAAGAGCTTGGACTCCAAAGATGAGAGGTGCTTGAGCATGCTCTCGTCTGTGGGTAAGGTCGAGGCGTCCGAGGCGGACATGATGAGTTGGTGGTTGGTGTAGATGTGGTTGAAGGAGGATGGCTGTTGGTTTTACGAAAGAGGACGAACGTTGTGTTCCCGGGAGAGCTGAAGCGATCAATTAGTAGTATGAGAGTAAGAGTGTAAGAGAGCTGTACAAGGAAAAGAGGCAGCATGGCCGAATGGGGATTGAAGTGAAATTGCGAAGAAAGGTCAAAATAAATGGGTAATCGACGCGGAATTGCAGATGGATCGAAAAGGCAATGGTGGAAATTCCAAGCGACGTAAACACGGAAACCACTTCGCTTTGGGCAATGCAATCTGTGGTTTGGATGTACATTGGTCTCTGCACAACACCTGGTAATCGAAGCGTCCGAACCCGCATTGGATGATCGGCGGCCATTTGCGTGCCCGGGAGGTCTGTTTGTCCTCAGACTGATGAACTGGCACGGCCGAGCCGCAGCATCACCGCGTGGTCCCCGACGCCCTGGTACAGGTGCCCGTATGCGTCACATCTCCGTCTCGTCTCCATGCTCCCGTATGCCAGGGGAAGGTTGGGCCGCCGGAACCAATCGAGCAGGCGTCTTAGAACCGGTTGTACACGACCGTGCAGGAGAGGGCACTGGGAGATACCTGATTCCCTGCTCGCTGCTATAGTAGTAATGGCCGTACTCCAGCATTGTGCAATCTTTGGTGAGGTCCGTAGCATTGACGGTAATAGAGGCAAAGAGGGCGCTGCCAAATGCAAAGGCTTTCACGGTAGCAGTGGCAACGGCACGACAACGACTGCACACCAACTAACGCGGGACAAAATATTGAGCCGCCATCGTAGAAGCACGCGCCGCCGTTTAGAGTTGCATCGAGCCGGCGGAGAAAACGTTCTGTGTCGTAGGGGTTTGATATGAAACAGGTGTGGAGAGGAACCACGGACGGGTGTAGAGAAATGTGGCAGGGAGATGGTCTTTCCATACATACCGATTGGATGGGCATTGAATGTTGGACGGCCGAGCTTCATTGCCGTCTTGGCGAACGCCCGTGAACATGGGTTCTCGTTTGAGCAGCGTTTGCTGTGCTGGGAACATCGCATTTCCAAGGTTGGTGGCAGGTCTGCCACATTGCAAGGAGGAGAAGGAGAACGAGGAGGAGCCGCGGTGTACTGTGCTGGAACATGGTCTTCCGAGTCGGCAAGAGGTCTGCCGTATTGTAACAAGGAGCAGATGGAACGCTGTGAATCGTTTGGATACAGCGAGAAATCATCCAGAAGTGCTTGTTCTTCATGTCCAACCGTCTGGAGGAGACTTCTCATTATTCGTAATGTGACGCTGGGTGCAGGAGTCGAATGAATAGATGAGAAAGTTGTCGTTGATGGCAGCGTCAAGCACATCGTTCCTTGAAAAGAGTAATTTTCCCTTGTTCACCGTCCCGCAAGCGGAATTGACTTTGGATTGACTGTTGGTTTATGGAGGGATGGGCGAGAGAAACTGGCAGTCAAGGTTGAAGCCAACTTGGTAAGCTGAGCGCAGGGGCCGTTCCCGGGAAGCCACTCGTATCGGAAACACACAACTGTGCTGGATCGCCGTAGGTGAACCCACGTCCTTGGGCTCTTCACAGGCCGGGATTTCCTCGGAAGCTAGAACGTTGAGGATGAAATTCGCTGGAGAAAAGGATTCTTGCAAGGCGGTGCCTTAGTATCTGGCTGGCGATTTGATATGGCGATGTATGGTGCAAGAGGTAGCTGGTCCGCCATCCAGGGAAGAGGACAAAGGGCAGAGAGGAGTGCCGCCAGAACGGCGAAATTAGTATGCGCCGGCCAAGTCTGGCCACATGTAAGACGTCGCGCCGCAGAGGTTGCTGGACAAGAGGATCCGTAAGGGCGGGAGGGTGGAAGGGTGTAAGATGAATCTCAGCATTGTCGCTCGGCGCTCCAGCCGGACAAGGCGACCTCAGTGGCACAGTTCTTTTGTGACCTCGCCACCACCTTCTTCCGGTCTTCTTCACTAATGCGACCACTCTGGAGGAGACTTACTCCCAACCTTCGATCGGTCAAACAACCGCTTCTCCATAACCATCCACCGCAGCGCATCATTCATCTGTCGGTGCAGATCCAATCAATGGCACTGGAAGATCAATGAATTTGGTTCCACGGAGCTGATAAGACTGACGTCTTGGACTGGAGAGGCAATGGAAGGTATCGGGGTAGAACTGTTCAAGGTTGTCGGCAGATCGACCCGCGGGTGCGTCATCAACACGTGTCCTCGTCCTCCCTTCCACGTTTCCGCTCTGCCCCGCTCCCGCTGTCCACTTTGTCTGTGAAGTATGGAGGTACCACTGCTTCGCAGTCTGGTGGATGGCACCGGTACCGCTGGCCGGAGTTTGCACTTGAGGCAACTTCGTCTCCTCCTCAGCTCAACCCAGCAGCCGTTGCCTTCGTCTCCCCGTCGTCCTCCCCATCCATCGCGGTACTATTGAAACTGCCCAGTCATCCTCTCAGCATCTCGATCCCAACCCTCAGTTCACCCACAGGTTCAGGCCCATCTTCTCCGCACCTCCTCTTCACCATCAGACAGAGCGTGTGCATGATCTTTCTCATTAAGGAACAAGCACGTATGGCATTGAACGCAACGATGCAAAGATAGCTTCATTTGAAGGGTATGCCTCGTGATTGTACCGCATCCGGATTCAATTCTCCCGCCACCGCAGCTCCATTTTCCTGCCATGTCCATGATATATCAGTTCCCTCACGGATCGTATCTCCAGCACTGAGCTGATCCCGCATCTTTTCGCCGTCGTTCGGAATGGAACGCGTGCCCGAGTTTAGTTCCTCGTGACGGGTATGTCATCGTCGATGCGGAGGATGGTGAAAAGGAATTGGCGATCGGATCGCGATGAAGGAGCCGCGATGAAGACTGCGGTGTGGAGGGTCCAAAGGTTTGAGTTGGCTGGGTCTTGTTGCTCGTCGTCGTCGTAGTCGTGCTCGCGATTGTGATCGTCGCGGCGAATGTTGCGGTCGTCGTCTTTGGAGCCACTTGCCAGCTCCGATGCGGGAGAGTTGCGATCGTCGAGGAGCTCAATAGTGGTGTGAAATCCGATTTCGGGGGAGACTTCGATAGGTCGTCGGTGAGATGGCGAGTAAGGTCGTTGGCGAGATGGTGGGTGAGGTTGTTGGCGAGATGGTGGGTGAGTTTGTTGGCGAGATGGAGAAGGTGGGACGATGAGGTGGGTGAGAGGAGAGCATGACAGGCGGGCGGGACGGGAGGTGGTGCAGGGGTCGAAGTCGAGGTTGTCGCGCTGCCAAGCTGCGGGGTTTCCTGCTCCTACGGACGACTGGTAGAACAATAGCTACAAGAACTCGTACTCGGGTATGCTAAATTAACTCCCTCGTTCCCTTACCGCCGTAACCTTCTTAAGTTTTCTAGAGTTACTTCTGTATGTTATGCGGATTACCCTAACTTATATAATTATATATTAACTACTTTTTACGTATACTAGCTACTACTATATATATTTAGCCCTAGTCTGTACCTAAATGTAAAGATTGCCTCTATCCCTTCGAGTCGTTCTCTCTTATAGTAACATAGTTCCCTCTATATACCCGCTCTTATATAATCCTTTACTATACTAAATCTAAGCGGATAGCCTTATACTATTCCTCCTAAACTTTAGGAGGAATTAGTCCGATTATATAACGACGGCGCTAGTATAGCCGCCCTCTAGGAGGCCTATAGCGAGTTAAACCGTAAACCCTCTAAAAGGACAATCTATATAATACTTAAGGAAGGTAGTACTTACCCGCGACGCTCTTAATCCGTAGAGGATAGGTATAATAATCCTCTCCTTCGAACCCGAATCGCTATTCTTTTCTACTAGGAATGCCTTAAAGATACTATAATTATAGATATCCTAGCGGCGGAGGGTTAGTATATACCTTTATCTACCTTTATATAAATAAGGAAGAAGCTCGGTATAAAGAGAAGGCTTAAATAGAGCGAGGTAGACCGGCGGGAGGCGGAGTTTAAGAGGATAATTAAGGAGGAGTTAGATAAGGGTCGGCTCTTAGGATACGGTCGTAATCTGCTCTAGGCTTATTTTACGATAAAAGAAGACCGAATACTATTACTTAGTCGGTTAGTCTAGTAAAATCGATATATATATATTAAGACTCCTCTTACTAGCCGTATAGAGACCGCCTCTTTAAATATATAAAGGAACTAGACCCTATCGGCTTATATAATCGTACCTCGTTATTTACGCGCCGCCGTAGAACGTATACTATACCTAGACCCGACTTTTACTAGTTAATAGACGCTTATTATAAACTCGAGGATTTTAGCTTCTAAATCTACGTAGCTATTAATACGGAAACGAGGTATATCCTATAGATCTATTATAGATCCTCGTCTCGTATAATAGTATCTATACTCGCTTAGTATAGTCGGGCTACTATATACTATAGGAGAATACCTTACCTTATCCGAGTCGATAAAGGAAAGGAAATACTTCTCTTAGTAGACGGGCACTTCTAGTACACTCTACGTATAAGAGGACTAGAGACTATATTTATAGAATGCTTCTACTTTAGGACTAGTATACGGAATGTACGGATTAAGAGTTAGTAGTAATAGATAACCCGAGTAGGTCTAGGGTAATAGGGAGTAAGTCGAGATTTCGCCTAGTATAGCTTCTAGCCTAGCCGCCTATTAACGGCATATACTACTACCTTTGCTTATTCCGGTATTCTAAGCTTATATAATTACTAACGGAGCCTAGGACTACTTCTAGAGACTAGTAAAAGAAGGCTAGTATAGTAAGGTATTAAAGATAGATCGCATTTCTATAAAATTTATCTATATACTAATAATTCGAAAGTAACTATAGGGATTCGTCCGGACATAGAATAAACATAAGATCTATAGGTAACGGAACCGCCCGTACGTAGTACCTAGCCGCTCTTACGTATTATATAATTACTTATAGAGGCTAAATTAGGGCGACCTAATCGATACCGAGTATATTAAGGCCTTAAACGAGACGACTAAGGGCTAGAGTATAGTACCCCGATGCATTATATAAGTAGAGACTATACTAATAGGACTAACTAATAGAGATTTACGAGTATCTACCGAAAATAACGATTAAGTTTTATAAGGATATACTCCGGAGAGAAGGCTTTCCGAGTAGGCGAGTAGCGCCGGCGAACTTTATATAATTACTAGGTAAAGAGGAGTACGAGATCGCGTATACTCGGCTACGTTATAGGCTTTATTAACTATTAGACGGCAAGTAGGCTTCGTTAGAGGAGATACTAGCCCTACTCGGTAGTAGGAAGTAGAAGCCTACGTTAATAAGTAATAAGGTTCTTAACTTATATAAAGAGTATATAGAAGATAAGGATTAATTGCTAGAGCTAAACGAGCTTTTTAGAGATATAGTATAGCTAGACTTTAAAGGCGATAGAGTCGATAAGGAGGCGGTACCCGAAGAGTTTTACTAGGCCTACGTAGAGGACTAGGAAGACGAAGACGATTAAATACCCTATTAGCTATTATATAAGCTCGCGACGTTAAAGAACGTATAAACTAAAGCTAGTAAAGGCGCTATTCGACAATCTAATTTCTAAGAAATAAAGGAGTCTAAAAGAGGTATATATACTAACGTAATTTAGTTAGCTCTTAACCTAGTAGCGAGCTAGCCGAGTAGTAGCCCTACGTCTCTAATAAATACTAGGGGTACCCGGTAGGCGCTCGTTTCGACCCTTTTTATTCTACTATTGTCTACTTTTTAATATATAGAGAAGTCGATTTTTAAAACGCGCTACCGACGGAAAAGGCATTATATAAGCTAAGAAACTGCTGTTATAGAAGATTATAGCCGCGCTAAGGTCGAAACTACTAATCCTTTATGTTAGGGTAAGAGGAATCTAAAATTCCCCGGTAATTAGATAGACTTCTAAGAGTCTTTTTACCTAATAAAAACTTAATTCCGAGCCTATATAATTAATTATATACCGCCGGAATCGTAGGAACGCGCCTCCCCGCGACTAGCTAGTCTTACCGTTTTTTTCCTAGTTACTATAGTAGTTATTATATATATCTAGTCTAGTATCTACTACCTTTGTTATAGTTATGTTCGTACTTTATTATATAAGCCTATATCGTTTATAATACTACCTAAAAACCGCTCTACCTAGGTATACTCTTATCTAGGTGCACCTATAATTGTCTACGCTTAGTATTATAATAGTCTCCCTAAGTATCTATACTACTATAAATAGAACCCGGCACTACCTCCTAGCGCCTCGACTACTATTATATAAGACGATATCCTACCTCCGATACTATTAGTAGAGCTTAAAGGGCCTTAAGTAGTTAAGCTATCGGACGACTCGGAAGATACGGATATACTAGGAATCTCCTATAGGGACTACTTTTCGAGTATAATTCTATATAGATCGACTATTACGAAGGAGGCTCGGAAGCTAGTAGTCGAGAGGGACAATGCCGCTAGACCCCTTAGTCCTCTTTACGATACTAGAGGAAGGCCGCTATCCTTACGCGAATAAGAACTATTAGCGGCTTTAAATTAGGGCCGGAGACGCGTACATCTTATTATATAAGTCCTTATTAGCCGCTACGAGCTCGATAAGGATAATATAGACGCTATACCGTCGTTTAATTAGAAGGAAAAGAGTAAGTAATTCTTCTACTCTAAGATTAGATCTAGACCTACCTTTCCCTACAGCTTTCCTAATTTATATAATACTAATCCTATCTAATTAAGATCCGCTAGTCGCGTAGGACTTTCCCGACGTTAAACTCCCTAATATCGATATATTTATTTAAACCCTCTATTATAGCTTTAGCTAGATAAGCGACTACAACTATAACGATAATACGAGGATATATATTACGAATAAATATACTAAAGCGGGCGGCCTAGTCTCTATAAGCCTTAGAACTTAGCGTAATACTATACTCCTTCGTATCCTTAAGATTATAAGAGATAGCCGAGATAAGAAAAAAAGGACAGTATATTTATATATTTACTTTAAGTAACCTATACTATAGGGTCTTAATAAATTATATAACTTAAGAAACGGACTAAAAATTCGGACAAAAAGGAGATAAAGAAGGAGAAGAGAAAGGCCTAGGCGAAGGCTAAGGCTATAGAAACTAAACGGGTAAATTGTTTTAGGTATCTCTATATATTATATAAGCTAAGCTAACATCGTAAAAAGATATAGAACGACGTAAGCTCGAGTAAAGATAAATCTCGATAGTTTAAAACCCCCGTTAAAAAAGAGGTTAAATCTAAGCCTAAGACCGAGCCTATTTCCGAGGATCTTAGTAATACTAGCGTTAAACAAGAGAAAGAGGAACCTTTAGACCTATCTATAGTTAATGTAGGTACTTTAAATATAGTCTAAAAATTCGATTATACTAACATTTCTAGTAGGAAGAAACTAGTTTAAACGCTAGTCTTAGTACCTTCGGGTAGGGGGAGCCTAAGGTAAGTATATTATATAAGCTTAAAGTACTATACGATAGCTACTAATTTGTTAGATATAGTAGAATTCCGAGGTTAGCTAATCTAGTAGATAAGGATATTTAGAGCGACATAAACGTAGTATTTCTTAGGTTAGTATACCTATACCGGTAAGCAGTTTTAATAACATTTTTAACAATATACCGCTAGCGTATAGTATAAGGAAGGCTCGTCGTACAAGGGTCGATAATAACAACGCGTAGATACCTATAGCCTAGTTTACGGAGGAGTAAGTTATTAAACGTAGATTAACGTATTTTAGTATTTAATAACAAAAAAGTAACTAATAGATATTATATAAGCTTAAAATTACGGCTATAGGTTATATATCTTATAGGCATCTTATCGGCGATCTTATCTAAATCTCGTAATCTAGCTACCGAACATTCCGACTTACCTTAGCGAGTACGTAGCGCCGTTATAACTACTATATAGGGCTTTCGTAACTATTCCTAACTTATATAATACTTATAAGCTAATCGGAACAAACGATCGATAAGTATAAATATATATTACGTATTAAAGGCTTACCTTTAAGTAAAAGTTTATAAGGTTAGGGTTTAGGTTATTTCTTAAGTATAAGAAGACGAATATAGACCGATCCTATTTAAGTAAGGGGCCGTAATTATAGGAAAATATAGACATAAAAGGTCGAAAATACCTAATATATAGAATTATAAAACAAATTATAGAAATTTAAGAAAAAATATAAATCCTAATTAAGCGGTAATCTTAACTTATATAATAATAAAAGTTTATAGTAAAAAATAGATAGTAAAGCTCGCTACTTAACCTTTCGAAAATCGAATTTATTTAATATAGAAATCTTAAAGAAATACGTAAAGGCTAAAGTCTTAGTACGAAGGCTCTTATAGTAGTACTCTCCGCTTATACAAATTATTAAGTAGAAAAGAAAAATATATAATATTACTCGAGCTTATTATACCCTAGTAGAATTACGCCTTTCCTAGCTCCTTTCCCTTCTCCGTCTCTCTACTACCGTAAATCCTATTAGGTCCTCCGCTATACCTAGCGCTAGTACCGGAGCTTATACTTTCCGTCCTAACTTTATTATCCTCTCCGGCGCTAGTAGAGGTAAGTCCTTTACCGGCTCGAATCGCTTATCGAGCTCGTAAGAATTAGCTATATTATGCTACTTATAGTTACTATAATAGTTATAAAAGTAGCCCTTCTAGCGTATATAATACTAATTCTCGATTAGCCGTAGGTATTATATAAATATAGAATACTTAAACATACCTCGAAAGGTCCCGGCTAACTCTTATACTACTCGTATTCCTTCGCGTCTAGGACGATAGTACCGCTAGATATAATTATTAGTTAAGGCCTATAAACGAGTAGAAAAGAATTATACAAACCGGCTTTAAATAAGTAAAGCATCGATCTTACTCTTATAGTTATCGAGGCTTATAAAGCTAAAAGCTCGATCGCTCTCCTCCCTAAAAAACTAGATTACGATAAGGCGACCTATCTTTTTACGTACAGCTTCGAGCTGTTCGGGGTTAAGGTTATAGCCTACCTTTACTAACTATATTATATAAGGTTAGATTCGATAATATAGGAGGGAAAGCTAGTAGCAACTTATAGTATCCTCGGTTATATTAATCTTATTACTATATATTAGCTTTATATATTAGGGTACTATTATTAGGTCGTAGCAGATATTAATTTAGGAGAATAGATTATATAAGTTAAGAATATAGATAGAGCGGAGGAAAGTGTTATAGCGAAGGGTATTAAAGATATTAAGTAATATCTAAGAGGAGGTAGAATAGGTAACTAGTATCGCTATATATACTAGTATATAAAGTAGTAAACAAGTATACGAGCGGCTTATAACTATAAAGAGTTATTCTAGTAAGCGCAAATAGAGAAGTAAGTAACTAAATAATAAGGTCTATATAATTAAATTTAGAGGTTTAATAAATAAGTATATAATACCTAGGTAAGGATTCTAACCCTACTAAATAATATTTAGACTGCCGGCGAATAGGTAGACAGCATTATATAAGTTATAGTAAAGGCCGGCAATACTATAGATAGGACATTTTCCTATTCTTTTATATATATCCTAGTAGAAAGATTAAGGAGAATCCCGAATTTTAAAGAAGGAAGTTAATAAAGATATAGTAATTATAAACGATTATATAATCTTAATATATAAAGAAGATAAAGAAGATCGTATTATATAAGCGTAGAATAAGACGCGAAGTAATAAAATTAACGACTTCGAAATAAAATATATACCTAAAGAAAATCTCGGAAGAGCTCGAGAAGCTTAGAAGTCCGCCCTTAAATAGAAACTCCCGCCGGTTAATCGAGGCGTAACTTATATAAAAGAAAAGATATCGCTTTTGCTTACTAAAACTTATACTTCTTAAGTATAACCTATTTCTAATCTACCCTATATTAAGCTTTTAAACTCGACTCCTATATCGATCTCTACTTAGCCTCGGTTCGCTACGCGTACCGTACGATCGCTCGACTACGCGCGCTTCTTCTACTTAGCCTCCGCCCGCGCTTTCTCGGCTACGATATTCTCGGTATTATGTTAGTAAAGAAGCTTATTACTAAGCTATATATAGTTACTATATACGCTATTAAGGTAGCCCTTCTAGCTCGTATAAGCCTAATTCTCGATTAGCTATAGGTATTATATAAGTAGAGAATATATAAATATACTAGGAAAGGCCCTAGGGGCTTCGTCTATAACTAATTACTCTACGAATTTTTCTTCTACGCTTCTAGTTTTAGGGTACTATAGTAGGGGTCGTATTCGTCCCCCTCTAAGCTCTCGTCCTCGGCGCTAGTAGGCTCGGTAGTATAGTTCTCTATACTACTATATAATTATTAGCGGTCGTAAAAGAGTTAAAAAGGATTATATAAACCGGCTTTATATAAGTAAGGCGTCGACGTAGTTCTAGTAGTTAAGGATTTTCTCTATTAATTTCTCCTACTTAGGGCGAATAAGGACGCGACTACTATTATCTACCTTTATTATATTATCCCGCTAGATACGAGTTAGGATAAAATCTATACGTTCTAACTATATTATATAAGATTAGATTTAATAATACGGAAGAGAAAGTCTATAGTAACTTACGTTATCTCCGCTTACGTTAAAGCGTAAGAACTAGTCGTTATCTACTTTAATAAGGTACTTCGCTAGGACTTTAACGCTTACTATAATTATTAATTTAGGAGTATAGATTGTATAAGTTAAGGTTGTTAATAACAAATAGGAAGAGCGGATAGAGAAAGGTATTAAGGTAGTTAATTATTATTAAGTAATAAGCGTAAGGGATAAATACTTCGCGTAACTATCGCGGCTACCTAAGCTATCTAAGTAGCGATTAGAGTAATCGCGTAATTGTACATATTGCGAAGTAAACGCGGCGGTAAACTAGCAGTAAGGTATATATAAGGTAAGATAGCTAGTAATATATAAATATATACCTAAAGGATTAAAATGCATAAGACCGTAATTGGAATTAGTCACTAACGATAGCAATTTAACTTAAATACATATTGTACAAGGCGCGGGAAGGCTTCCCGAGTAGTGTGGAAGTATCGCGTATGCATTAACCGGAGTATACTATTTCGAGTTGTTGCAGCTATTGTTCTACCAGTCGTCCGTATGCTCCCCGCACTCCGCACACATCTCCACTACGCAATGCGCCATACCACCGTCTTCTCCGCCCTCTTCGACTCTCCCGCAATGACACCGCCACTCCTCCATGCGTGTGCGGTATGCGCGCCTTCTTCCTCGACTTCGAAGACGACCAGCTCGCCACCTTCTTTCCCGACCTTCTAACTTCCTCCTTGCACACAACACATCTACTCCTACTCACGCTGCGTCTTGGTTGCCGATCAGCTGCTATCCATCCACATCCCCAGGACAAACCATCGAGACCACTCTGCACGTCAAAATAGCATCTGATTGACCGGAACGGTACAACAACCATCACTCCAGCCTTACCTTACGCGAGCGATCGCATTTGTCCAGACACGAACACACCGAGCCTATCCGACCACGATATGAACTGTCGACCACGAGTGAGGGCAAGATACGTCAGGAGAAGACGGCACACATTAAGGAAAGGCTGGCACGAAATACAGAACGGAATACGAAGGCTACATGAGCGGCTGGACGGTTCGGCAAGGTGGGCAAGCGCCAAGAAGCGCAGAGAACAGAAAGGCAGAAGGAGTACATCAATACTAGCGAAACGATGGCCGAGAGCCAGGAGAAGCCATCGTCTAGAGCCGTCCGCAGCTTTGTCCTTGCATAGAGTTCAATCCATCTCATTCTCCCGTCTCCCACGGAGGGTATCGAAGGTCTAGCAGAAAGGTGTCTTCGATTGCATTCGCCACCAATCTCAAGCCAGCCGGGCTTCTGGACGCTAATATCTCACAAGGAGTTTGCTTTCCTCGGCGTTCATTGGGAGACAAGACTGGATCGCATGGAGGTTGCCTTAACTAACTTCCAGAGCGCGAGAACATGGACGTCTTGGGAGAGTCGTCCCGACATGTGCTGGCTATGCACGATCAAAGTGTCTCATCCGACCCAAGTCGGATGTGTGCTGTGTCGGCCACACCACTCCATTATGATACTTACTCGATCTCAAACCCACACATTCGCGCAAAGGCTGACCGCTCCGTCTTGCCATCTATGCTCTTCCCAGTGTCAGCCGCCTTCCCCGACAGAGACGACCCGGTTGTGTAGACACCACTTTTTGGAATGTCGTCGACAACAACGTCAAACACGATTCCTCAACGTTGTGTCTTCTACGAGAGCGAACCTAGTTTCTTGCACACGACATTCTTCTCAATCGCTTCAAAGTCTGGAGACCGCGATGAAAACGATGTAGAATCGTTTCCTACACTCCTACGGCAAGCTGATGGGCGATGCTTTCGAACTTGAGATAACACATGTCTCAGTTCTCAGCTATCAGATTGACAAACTAAAGGAGTACAAGGACGATGGAAGTCGGCACGAACATCAGCCTGTAGGGAGCACCAACCAGCATCCTCCTCTTGCATCGCCTCCTCCAAAGCTCGACTTCAACAACGTCCAACATCAGTCACGACGAGCCGCCGGTGGCTCGATCTCGAGCGAACCACCTCCATCGGCCCCTACATCTACTCCCGCGAACACAGCGTCGCGATCACCTCTCGCTTCGATCTCTTCCATGGCGCTGACAGACCGACACCCTCAACGCGGACTTCTCGGCGACCCGGGGAGATGGAGGAGAGTGCAACATTGCTAGGAATCCGTTGTGGCATGGTGGCTGGATCGGCCATTGGGGCAAAGCACTGCACTGTCTGCGGGATAGCGAGAGAAGGTACCGGCGGTGCGAGGATTTGCGATCCGAAATCGCGAGAGGCTACAAGAAGGTTTGAGGAATCGTGGGATCGAAGTTTCAAGGCCTGGAAATGTGTTTGAGGCTGGAGGTCGGGCCGGTCGCGGTAGTAGGGGACAAGTAAGTATCTACACGCCGGCCCTATTTCTGGCACGCTACTCGGTGCAGTCATCCTCTCTCTTCGTGCCCCATCTCTAACGAAGGTCAAGCTCCTCCTGCTTCTCCGACTTGACCCAGCTAACTTCGCTGTGGACCCGGTTTGGGATCGTACAGGTCTTGGCCCGAATCAGCGGTAGAGCGGGCCAATTACTCCGCCGGTGTTGGTGCAGGAGAGTGTTCCAAGCCGATCGCTGCCAAAGCGTGCAAGAAAGAGGAAGAAGAATGCTGTGCGGGTGTGGATCCGCAGCGTCTTGGAGGGGACTCTCCGCGTCTGGATCAGTACAGACAGCTCTCGGACTTCAGCAGATTAGACGCCAATGAAGAGTCCTGCGACAAGTACTAATACAAAGCTACTTTACAAGACTTGACATCCGATCGACTTACTACTACACTCACATTACAACGTACATGGGCAAATGGCGATTCCCCAACTCGGCAACCCCCACCCGACGCATTACCTTCCATCTTCCCTTTTCTCTCTCACAGATATCCCTCTGCCTCGGCCTTCTTCCTCAGTCGATCCAGCTCTCTCTGGAACACGAAATTCCCATTTGCCGATCCTCGGCACATCTTGTCGTACACTTTCGCCATCATCGCTGAGGTGTAGACGTGAAACTCGCATACTTGTGGTGGTTGAGTATGTCGAGCCGCCGCCGCCGCCGGAGATTGAGAATGCTGGGTTCCATCACCGGTGGGCTGTTGGTGAGCTTCCGCTGAGGGGGAGATGTGAAGAGTCGGGGTGTTGTTGATGGGCTCCGATGCACATGGTCTGGTTCCTCCTGCTGCTGGGACAATGGGTGGATGGCCATGATTGTTATTGTTGTTGATGCAGGTCCATTCGATCGGCGGCGGTGAAGGCGGATGGATTTGTCCGGATGGAGTGTTGACGAAGGGAGAGAGGGGCGGGAGTGTGCTCGCTCGTATCATGGGCGGTGGTGACGATGGCAGGTGGGAAACGAGATGCGAGTTTTGTACCAGACTCGTCCAGACGGTGTCGTCGTCCAGCGTGTATGAGGAGTTGGAGGAAGGCAGAGAGAGGCATGCGCTCGACCAGTCGTCGAATGATTCGTCTGGGAGGTCTTGGTCGAAGTGTCCATCCGATGGCGGGGCGCTTGGGCTTTGTTGTACCAGACTCGTCCAGGCGTCGTCGTCCAGCGTGTACGAAGAGTCGAACGAAGGCAGAGAGGAGAAATTGGCGCTCCACCAGTTGAACGATTCGTCTTGAAAATTCCGGTTAAGCTCCGAATCGGCCGATGTGGTAAGAGACGACATTCTCAATCGATGGGAGACGACGACGACGACGATGCTGATGTATGCGTTGTCGAACTGTCGACGACGAGGTGGTGGTGCATATCGCTGCATCGTTGCGGCGACACGCTCCGTCACGTCGCGCTCGCGTGTGTTGACAGAATTGCCATCATCACCATTGCAATCACCGTCGACCCCATCCGTCCTTGTGGCGATTCCCTTCCGACGGGAGCTTGGATCATTACTTCGGAGAGCGAGCACGTCCCGTTTGAGGTCGCGCTACAAACGAGCAGCAGACTCCGTCCTCACGCGCTTTGACGGTCCATGGTCTCGTTCGACACTCCGAGGTGGTTTCCTCCCAGCTGTGAGGTCCAAGCATAGTTTGGATGGTCCAAACTCTACGATGAGCGGAATTTCCCAACTGGGAAAGAGGAAGTGTATGAGCCTTTCTGCTAAGACTACTACGGTAGTACCTTAATCTGAACTCACCTTATCCATCCCGGCGAGGTGGGTGGGGATCTACTGGGGAACGGTTCATGCACTGGTATCCGAAACCTGCACGAACCACGGATACGGAATCGACGCGAACGAGGCGGGACGGGATGGCGGGATTTTCCTCCGCGCCGGATGACTAAGGCTTCAAGCTGAAAACTTTCCCGTCTCTCCAGGGCAAGATTGAAACCCCTTCCAGCCACCTCGTCGCCTCGCCAGGAGCTCCCGAGACTCAACTGCATCGCCGCGATGCCAGTACACGCCATCCGATGTCGATCCAAGACGGGAATCCGCATGTACACGGACGTGCGGCAAAATAATAACAAGGCACGATGAGGCATACCCGAGATTGGTCGACACCGGTTGGGGATTGAGGGGAGATTCAATGCCGTTTGGGGATATCATTGGAGACACGAGGTCGATTGGGGTCGTAAAGGAAGTTCCTAGACCGATTGGGGATATGAAGGGAGACCCAGGGTCGAATGGGGTCGTGAAGGAATATCCTACGCCGATTGGGGCCATGCCATGCTCGGTCATAATGCTGAATGGTCATGTCGGGTGCTCCTCTCCATCGCCCTCCTTGACTGTCAATCCAAACCTCGCAAGCCATCTCGCAGAGCGCCATCACTACCCACCCATACGAGCACGTACAAGTCAACTCCACCAACCATGTCATCAACGCCGACCTGCCCGCCAGCACCACGCAAGCCTCGCTTCTCGGCGACGAGAACACTTCATCTTCTCGTGTCGCGGCCACACCCTCCATCGTCGCCTTCCTTCCGAATCGCGAAGCAGACTCGTGGTCCTTCGCGGTTCAGTCAAGTATTGGAAGGCCTCAAGAACGCTGCCGAGTTGGAGAGATGCGATCGGAATGTGTGTATCAGCTGTCCTCGTTCACCAGATCAGTTCTAATTATCGGCAGACGGACCACTGAAAGGAGGAGGACCACATCACCTGCGTTCTTTACGCCACACCATCACCATCATCATCATCCGACATCACTTCACCTCGCACTCTTCTCAGCTGCGTTTTCTGGACTCCCCTTCGACCACCCTCAGCAAACAATCGACACACATGCAGAAATGAGGAGGACTGGGAATTGGATATACTTGTGGTGGTTTGTGGAATATGGATATGTTTGGGATACTTTAGTGAGACAAAGGCCAAAATGACGGAGTAGATGAAGTCGCATTGAGTGGATGAAGAGATATCACAGTTCGACTGGGTAGACACACTACAAATACATCTCCCACTGCTATTCAAAGACATCTCCACTCTAATACCTCAAACACTACCCACCACCGTGACATTTTTCCCACGTAGAGAGGGATCGAAGCAGCAAACTCTCCTCCACCTCCAGCCACAAGCTACAAACAGTCTGCAACAGCACAAGAAGTTTGCCGAAGCACGAGTACAGTAATGGGCAACCCTACGAGTCTACATACGACCTCTTCGTGTCTGGATGAGTCTCCGTCATGGCCCTGCCGGGCATGGTGAACGAGCTTGAGGACGGACATTGGAGGCTACATTGCGTTGTATCACGTCTCTTGCGGCGCGTGATTGCCGAACGGCTCAAGGGAGATGTTTAACGGTATGAGTTGTGATACAAGAGCTATGCTGCAACCATCTCTCTCTCTCTGACCGGACGAGCAAGTACCTTTGCGTAGTCTCTGCTGCATACTCAAGCATGGCAATTTCGTAAACGTTGAATCCTGTCCACAGCCCAAAGCTGTATCCACGACGCCTACCGTAATGGCTCCTCCTCCTCCTCCTCCGAATTGTGCCCTGCCTTGATTACGGTCCGAAAAAGCTCCATCCATCACACCTCTCGAAACGTCTCCTCCTCCGAATCGTGCGTCACGAGATTCGCCAACGACTGACTCAAATACTCGTGTCCCGCTTCCAGCCGCTCATGCCTCCGATGCAGACTGTTCGGATTCGTCGTCGAAGTCGTTTGGCGGCGGATCTCTTCGATCAGGGACGCTGTGTCGCACTGGCGGTCGACCAGTTCTTGTTCATGCTGGAGCAGGGCCTGCAAGATCTCGTGGACGACGTCTTCATACATGCGGTGCAGGCGTGGTAGAGTATGGTTTTTGACATACAAAGTCAGCCCTTGTAGAGTGTTGCCCTCGCTCTGTACGTTGAGTTCCGATATGATGGCGTTCAGACGGCTGGCGTCGTGGTCGCGAAAACTGCGGATTTTGTCGACGAGGTCGTCGACTTCCTGGTCGATGGTCGTGGCGGACCGCGCGTGGATGACATCTTCGTACATGCGGTGGAGGCGTGGCAGGGTATGGTTCTTGAGATGCAAAAACAGCCCTTGTGGACTGTTGCCCTCGGTCTGTACCTCGAGTTCCGATATGATGGTGTGCAGACGGCTGATATCGTGGTCGCGAAAACTGCGGATTTGGTCGATGAGGTGGATGACCTGATGATGCAATTTTTCATTGATAGTCGTGGCGTAGCGGGTCTCGTGGTCTGTGAGATTGCGGTCATTTGGGTCGGGTCCGGAGGATTGAGGTCGAGCTTGATCAGTTGGTGGGCTGGAGACTTGTGGCGTGGGAGGAGCCGAGATGAAGAGCTCTTCCGATGGCGAGGATGGAGAACCCACCCTCGATGTGGAGTACGGAGAAAGTTCTCTTGATGGTGATGTCGATGGTGATGTCGATGGTGATGTCGATGGTGATGTCGATGGCGAAAGTGGCGAGACCGGAGGAGGCTTCGAGGCCGATCCGGAAGGTAGAGTTGGAGTGCGTGGGGTGGGTGGGCGTGGGCAGGGCGACAAACGCGTGGGGCCAGACATGATCATCGTTGTTGACCGCCTCGGGATGCAACGAGAAGAACGTCCGGCCAAGGCGTTGGCCGGATCGTCAAAATATCCATTTCTGGAGAACTCCATCATCGTAGCGGCGGCAACCCGGCCATCGGCTCCAACATGTCTATTCGCTTGCATGGGAACCCGGATGTGCGAGCGGATGAATCGGTAGATGCACACCAGGACCAAATGTGCTGGCTCTCGGCCGAACGATAAGTCTACAAACTCTCGGACGAGATCCATCGATTCGGAGGTATTCGGCATGCGTTGCTCGCAGAGCTCGCGGGCGTTACAGAAGGCGATAATGTCTCTCGAGAGCTCTGGAAGATCTTTCCATGCAATCGGTCCAGGACCAGCTGGTCTGGCCAGGCTTCCAAAAGTCAGGTTTCCGAAATAGCATTCCGAGCTGGAGGATTCTCGAAGAACGGGCTGGCTCTCATCCAGAGTGCGACTGGGATCGTTCAAGATGGCGTAGTTCTGGAGGCGATAGCGTTGGCAAATGGTGTCTGGACGAAGCCAATGGAGAGGGACGTTGACGGCTGTTCCAAGTCAGTCGATTGAAGAGGGATTTCACGGAGCGAGGGGATGAGTTTGACGAACCAACCATTGTTGTTGTACCTTACTTTGGCAAGTCGAGAGATGGAAAAGTCCAGAAGCAGGACAGACTTTATATGTCTCGTCCTTCCACGAAGTGCTGTGAGGCGGTGTGTGTGTGTGTGTGTGCAAAGTGCTGTGCAAAGCCGCCGTGCCCCGCCTTGTGCAACATGGAGTGAATGCAATGGAAGGCTTGGATTTGTTTGTTGTTGTTTGCATGGTGCTGTGCATCATTGATCCCGCCCTGCCCGATGAACATGAACATGAACATGATCCACCCTTCCGACGACTCCATCCGACCACCGCCATGGCCTCCTCCCGTCGTTCCATCGACGGCATCCTCCGCCACACACATGAAATGCATCAGCAGCTACGAGATCAACTCCTGCAAGATGGCGCCGACGCCGTCCGCCCTCGCTCCGACTCCAGCAGTCACTTCTACCTCTCTGCCTCGGGAGCGTGGGAGTTTCGACCACACCACCCCGATCCGTTGCCTCGACGTCCAACGCAGTCTCGTCGACCTCCGTCCTCTCGCCCGAGGTCGCAACGACCGAAATCAGAACCACACCCACAACCCTCGACTCCACTCACCATGTCCTCGCCGCACTTCCCTACTGGAGACACGGCGGCAACTGCTCGGCCCAACAAGATCCGGAAGTTGAACAATCACCGGCGGGAGACCAGCGCCGAGCATACTACTGGAGGGATGCCGGTCGAGAAATCCGGATCAACGCCCGCTGCAGAGGTTGCAGATGCGACACACGGTAATGGGACGAAGGGACGTAGAGGCGGAAGCGGAAGCGATGAGAATTGGTATGTCGGGCTCTGGAAGAGTCTGTTCCGGTCTCAGTGAAGGAAGGGTTTGGTTAGGATACACGAAATGCTTGAAGGAAGGACCTGAAGAGACGAAGCTGCTGGTTGGTTGGGTGTGGAGGGCGGGGTGTCCGTTTCAAGATTCCAGATACTGTACTCGGATCATTCAGGAGGATTGCATGAACTGCGTTGGATGCGTAGTGTTTGGACACCGTGAACCTGAAATGCCGTGAATACTGTGAATGCGAGAAAACAAACCCATCGATCGAGCGCTTCTGCCGTATTTTACAGGCAGTCGTCAGTCACGCCTTCAAGCTTCTCAGCCGGCGTCGCCTCTCTTCCAGGTCCACCCCTTCTCCCAATGCCACCTCCTCATCCACCTCTCTCTGTACTCCCGCATCCAGGTATACGATGCCTACTCCATCTACCCTGCCATCGCCCGCTGCTCGCAACATCTGAACATCCTTCAGCCGCAGTTCCTGCACCATCTTCCCATTCCGCAGCTCCGTTGATCCGAGCTCGCGCACACGATCCAGGTCGTGGCGGTGGGCAAAGTACCATCCGGTCCGGAGGAATGGGCTGGAGGAGTGATGGATGAGGGTATCGAGGGTGTGGTCGAGAATCTCGGTGGGGGTGGATGAGGTTTGCGAGGCGGATTGTTGTTCTCGCTTGACGGATTGTTCTCCCTCGACGGATTGTTCTCCCTCGACGGACTGTTCTCCCTTGACGGACTGTTCTCTCTCTTATTTGATAGACTTTCGGTCCTGCACGATGGTCTGATCGGTGTGGGACTCAGCCAGCTTGCCGAACGCAAGTAGCAGTTCCTCGGGAAGCTCAGCCGAGGGAACTGAAACGGACATACTGTCTGTCTGTATGCACTTTTGCGTTGATCTCGACGGGATTGAAACCTTACAGCGGACACTGGCAGCTCGTATACGGGATTTTGTCGAGTGCTTTTTCCAGCCAGATGTTTGTTCGCCCGTCCGTCGGCAACCATGATGAATCGGAGAATAAGGGTTGAGCCCGGTCGTGTAACCAGAACAGCCAATGGATATTCATGTGAGTTCCTCCCCACCGTGACTTGGGCCCGCTGCATACACCGCCTGGGGAGAGTCGCGGCCGCTACTACACCGTAGGCAGCTAGTAGGTCGTCTTGCGCGGAAAGCCCTGAGGCATTTGTGAAGAGTGCGTAGTGCTCTAGAGCTTTTCATCGCTGACTTGGATCCGGTTGGCGAGGACTAGCATGGATGCATAGGTCTCACGAAGCCTTGTCGAGAAGAGTTGATCTTGGAAAATTGACAGGACGGATGTGCTCTGGTTACAGGAGGAAGATGAAAAGGCGAACACCTACCGATCCATTGGGCGTTCACGTATAGGCGACTTTGAAATTGTCACACCAGACCATAGTCTTTTTCTCCTCCAAATTCTCCTCCTCCCAATTCTCCTCCTCCTGCTTCTTTTTCTTACTCACCTCTTTCTCTTCCACCTCCTGCTTCTCTTCCAAAATTCCCTCCTCCTCGCTCCACGTACCGACCCAATTGCCTCCCAGATCCCGCTTCGGTGCCCACTCGAACGCTACACATCTCCTCTCCTTCCACTCCTCCGGCACAACCATCGGACCCACCCCTCGTCCCTCTTCCCTACCACCACGACTTCGCTTCTTCTCCCACTCTTTCCTCGTCCTCGAACTCATCCTTGAAGTGTCTAGCACCCCCGGCCACCCCAACAATGACTCCTTCTCCCTGGGATGTATTAGGTCGACCGCTGGTGGGATCCAGGAGCCCGCCGCGTACCATTCTGCGATGAAATCGTCGTTTCCGCTTCGGCTGCCGCGGACATGCGGTGAAACTTGGACCAGCTGCCTCGAGGGCCGAGCGCAGTGCTGCCACGTCTCGAGCTGGAAGCGTCGAATGGCGAGTCTCCGGATTTCACGGGTCGTGTGGCGATCAAATTCGTGGAAGTGGCTGATGATGGCGGGTTGCCAGACGGAAGTTATCCGGCGGAGGATCACGACTTCGCGGCTGGCGAGAGTGAGTCGATCGAAGGATTCAGATGTTGGGTCTGAAGCGAGATTGGATGTGAAGTCCTTTGTGGACCGGGAGCGGAGGTGCGTAAGGAAGGAGGTGTAGCCTTCGAGCTCGGCGGCGGCCACGGTGAGGGTGGCGGCGTACAGAATTAGGCGAAACTCGATGCGGCGGAGGTGGACAAGGAGAGCAGTCATGGAAGGGTCGGAGAGGTACGAGGGATTCGCATCAAGGATTGGTGCGAGTTGTGAGACTGTTTCATGGAGCAGACGTTGGCGGGGTTCAACATGGGTAGAGAGGACGACCAGGGGGATTTCGGGGGAGTAACGTCGGAGGTGGTGGTCGATCGAGCGGTTCCATGTGCGGAGCATATCCACTGCCCAGGCGAGGGGATGAGCGCGGTAGAAGAACTGACAATCTATGTACCGCTTGAGAAATGTGAATACCGAGGCCCAGTCGAATGCAGTGGCCTCGTTGCATTGATCAAATTTGTGCAGCGCAGCGTGCGGCCACAGGGCGACGGAGCGATGAGAGAAGGGGCCCGCAATCGTATCGTTCAACTTATCCAAGTCTGTAAATGTGTCGCGAACAATACGGCGGAGGTTCAAATCGAGCGGCCCAAGGTGAGCAGATCCAAGGGCGTAGAGGCTTTGGAGGGCAGGTTCAATCGCGTCGCTCTCTTTGGGGTCCACCAAGAAGAAGTCAGCTCGGGTGATGTGGCTTGGTTCCTCGTTAGAGGCGCGAGCATAGATGGCGACCAGCTTGTCCACGGTCGGAAGGTATGCACAGGGCGGGGACCAGATTTGTGATGGCGAAACCCGAGGAGCCGTCGCAGGTCCAGAGGGTAGAAAAAGCAGACCAGCGTGCCAGATGACGAAGATGGAGAAGATGAGGCAGATGATTGCAACTACACCGATTATGATACAGCAGCAGAAACACGCACCTCTCTCACCCCTGCCGTCGTCGTCGGGATCGTCCTCGTCGTCGGGATCGTCCTCGTCGTCGGGATCGTCCTCGTCGGCGGGATCGTTCTCGTCGTCAGGATCTGATCCCGACGATGACGAGAAAGATGAAGAAGTATATGTTGATGTGGACGTCGAGGATGGTGAGAATGAGGAGCTGCCATGACTTGATGGAGGAGGCGAAGTATTCTCCCCGTTGGTGGTCCGCGCCGCGGCCGCGACCATTGCTCTCGTTCGTGCCATGTTCTTACTACCAACGAAGGAGAAGAAGCACGACAAACACGGAACCCTACCTTTGCCTGCATAGACGAAAACTAGCTAGCGTTGTGGAATGCTAACAAGTACGTCGGCACGATACATTCCGAAGGATTATAGTAAACTGTCACGGGGTGCAGTCGGAGTACTGCTCTGGAGACATCTGAGCATGGTCTCTAGCAGTCGAATGCTGCCATGCGAAAAGCTATCAGCACGAGTCTCGTTGACAATGAAAATAGGAAGCACGTGTCGAACCTTGTGCCAGAGTCCTAGCGCTTCCTTTTCCGGGTGCACTCCAGTCCAAAGTCCACATCATGCGCCGCCGCCACCGCCGTTTGGAGGTTGAACTTCTTGTCGAGGTGTGCAAGTTGCGCGGCGAACTCCTTGTTCAAAAGCAACTCCATTTTCATGCACTGTCAGTGTGAATGACTTTTCCGCGCTCGGCTCTGGGTGCACGTTGCCGACCTGTCTGAGCCAGTCCAAAGGCCTTACTGAGCTATCCAATTGGTATGAGCAACCCACTCGGTAATAGCGACGAGCGATATGTACAAAGCGCAGGGTGATGACGCTGTCGAATTCCCGAAGTAGGACGTCTTCGCCTTCGTCGTCGCCTCTGTAGCCTTTCAGTTCGTCTGCTCAAACCTGGGCGTAAGCAGGCGAGTAGTCGGAAAGGGCTTTCGATTACTCGTTCCGATTGATAGCAGATTTGTTGGCAGTCGACCCAGTGTCGGTGGGCTTCGCGATAGCCATCTCGTCTAACGTCTTCGACGGCTTCATGGTCATGTTGGACCTTTCCAGGCAAAGCGATGATCATGTTAGGCTGTATGTCTTCGGGTTTCCCAAACCTATCTTCTGCCCTTCAATAGACGTCGCACGCAGACGACCCGCCCCAACTGGTCGAGTGCGTCCTTGAAGCCCAACATCGGCTTGGAACGGATGGGTGCAAGGGAAGTGGGAGAAATGGCTTCCAATATCCCGGCCACAATGCTCACCTCTCGTCCTCAACTGAGCTGGATCTCTCTTCGGAATTTCAGTCTTTGGTAGGTCGGGCCAAAGGCTGAAGTCGCTAAGCGGGCGGTACACCATCGAGTCGGGAGCTCCAATGGCTTCGTGTTAGGTAAGAGCTTTTCAATGAGGGGACTCTTGTACCTGCACTGGTCCTCCCGGTCGAAGTCCGGTAGCGGCGTTCGGAATTGCGTCGTGCAAGGGAGGGGTTTGGACGAAGGACTTGCTGAGGTGGCGACGTCTTCCGTCGTGCTGTCTGATCGGCTGGTGCAGAGTAACACTTTCTCAGCAATGAGATGATTGTGTTGGTGCCAATGGTGCGTGCTGGCGAGTGCGGGTTGACGGTCGGTTGGAAGCGAGCCGTCGGTCTCGATCTATCTGCGTATCTATCCGGCTGTCGAAAAGCCTGGTGTTGGCACTCACTAAGTAAGGCTACTGGTAGGATCGTGGAAGGCGAGGCTGTGTGGGTTGTGGGCTGCGGCGGCTGAATGTGATCGGAATGAGGTAGGGGAGAAGTCTTGCATCGTCCACCAGTGAGTAAGTAACGGGGTGGTGATGTAGGTGAGAAAAGAAAAGGAATTCTAAAGGAAAGAAGGCGGGAATCGTTGGTGATAAAGGCAATGTGACGGGCAATGTAAAGGGCAAAGTCAAAGTCAGGGTCAGGGGTAGGATTCGGGATGGCAGGAGAACTTCCACGCCATGCAGATAGTTATGCATACATACCTGAGCTTCAGAGTCGAAGATTGAGGTACAAAACTTACTTTGCTATTCGGAGAATGAGCTAAGCATCTGCTAGGTATCGCATAGAAGAAACTGTGCCTGGGAAGTTTTGACACGGCAGAATCGAGTATGTCAGCGCTGACTTCTCGATTCGAGATCGGTAAACGTGGACAACTTGCGCCTTCGAGCAGAGAGATCTGCACGAATTCCAGACTTTATGTCGAGGGCAGGGATATCCTCCATGGCCAAACAGATATGACTTAACGAACTCGCCTCTTTCAGAAAGCCACCGAGGTCACTCGTGATGTACAGCCCGGTATGAAATTTGATCTCCGCTCAATTCGCGTGTATGTGCTGATGCTGTCCTCTTTTCCATGCATGCTCGATTTGGTGCCTTGAATTGCGACTGAATCGTTCGTTCGGTGTAGTGGGAGGCTCTCTGGATGTTGCTTTGTTGGGCGTTGCATAGCTTTCTATGCTGATATTAGCTACGCGGTGTCATAGGCGTTGTAGCACTCCAACCTCCTCGTGATCGGACTCGAGCGCAGCCAAGTCCTCGCGAGTCCCGGAGAACTCGCTCTCCTCTACACCCTCACCGACAGAGTATTAGTGAATGACAGCGCCCTTGCTGTCCATGAGGTTGAACTTGTGGACTTGCTGCACATGAGGTCGAACTTGTGGGAGAATGGACCAGGCCTGAGCAATGGCAGTGGCGTTGGAGAAGACGCAATTGCACACGGGGCGGTTGACCTTGGCGAGGCCGCCGTTTGTCACGTTTTGCGGTTACTGGTAGCAGATACCGATCTTGCTGTTCGCTCCGAGGCCGCCCAGGCACGATCGCTGTCGCGAAAAGTGGTGTCGGGACCGTCGTCGCTTGCTCGTTGCTCGACAGGAAGCGTGTTTTCTTAGCGTCGTCGGACCAGGCGGAGATGTTCCAAGTGGGACATCAGAGTCGAAAACGGGACGGGGAGGGAAGAGGGATCCTGGATTTGTCGACAGTTGTCGTCGAGAAGTGTCGCGGGTGTGGTGGTGAAGTGGGGAATAACAACATTGCAACCTAAGGTAAGTGACTTTTACGTGTACCGTAAGTTGCAGTATGGCAATTCCGCAGAGCGGGGTTCTCGCCGGCTGCACTGGCTTAAATAAGTCTAGCGCCTGGCTAGAACTACAGCCGAAGGAGCCTACCAGATTGGTGCACTCGAGTTACCCTTTGACGAGGACACTATCGAACGGGACCGCTCCGAGCACCAAAATCGTGAACATTCAACCCCGACCGCATGCTCGGATTTGCCCACACGCTTCTCATTGCAATTGTCCACTGCATCGTCACCAAACCCCGACCGTTTCTCCGCCGAGAAGAAAAATCCTTGAGACGACGACTACTGCCGCCAGCAGCCTTCACCATCGCCGTTTGACTACACGTTCCGGAGCTTCTGCAATCGGACCCTCTGTCTATATCGCTCCCGACACAACACACAGCTTCGCACAGACAGACCTCAAAGAAGTACGCTGGGCCGGAGAATTCGAGAACAGGTAGCTAAGAAGGGCGACGAAGGCGAAGAGGAAGATGCGGATCCAGGCGAATATCACAGCAGAGTACTCGTAGGAGTTGAACACCACTGAGATGAACATCTCGCCAGGTCGAACTGCAAGACGACGTTGGTGGACATGTCGTGCTACTCAATACCAGAGACAAGAGGAATATGCGAGCACATGCAAACCGGCGTTAAGCTACAGCAATTTCGCCGAAACGAAGCTCAGCCAGCGCAATGAGAAGCCGTGTACGCCGATGCCGAGGACCTGGCCGACGATTTGAAATGGGAAAGGTCGTGGAAGCCAAGGAAGCGGCATTGAAGAGTCTCAACAAGCAGACCGGAGGAATGAAGAGAGTACACAAGAATGGAGAGAAGACGACGAGCGCTGACGAGATCGGTATGTTTCAACGAGCGTCCACAGGAAACATCCAACAAGTAACAGGTGGGTGATGAATTGTCAGCTTTGGAGAGCGAATCGAAAGTCAGGAGACGTTTTGTGAGGCGCGGAGGATATCAGGGCGCTGCAGCTCCTATGATTGCACCGCGAGTGGCTCTGAGATCACACCTACTAGCCTTGACGATGCTGATCCAACCAATCCGGTTCCAGGCCCAGCATGGTCGAGTGAAGCGCGACAGGCTCAACCCCTGACTGGGATCTCCTTTCAGTCAGCTTGACGACTATAATCATTGCCGGCAGCAGTACTGTGATAGGTGATGGCTGGAACGAATGCCCTGACCGGCTGAAACTCGCTGGTGCCGACAAGTCCACGCGAACGTCTGCAAGATTGTACATCCGGTACCATCGAACGCTCCGCTCTCATCATTGTAGAGCTCAGTATCTTCGCTCGGCACCTCTACTCATCTGACCAGGCCGCTGGGATCGCTCGCTGAAAGATCAAGAGCTTAGCACAAGGCCGGCCTTTGCAGAGCTTGCTTTGGTCCGGAACAATCAAGCTTGCTAGTTCGTGGAGGGACTCCCTTTCAAAGATGATGTCGTGGTGGAGCACGTACGAGAATGTGGCCAAGGAGACGTCTCTCAAGAAGATTGAGTAACTTCCGATGGTGGGCGGACTTCTTCTCCTACTCTCACTTTCTATGCTGCGCCGGCTTCCTGTATTCGCCAGTGGAGTACAGACGGGGGTTCAATTTCGTTTGTTAGAGTCTCCTTCGCAAGCCATCGATTCCCCACATCACCACTGTACCCTCCTTCAACAGAATCTACCACCCAAGCAATTGCCATATCTCGCCCTTGAACCAGTCCTGCACTTCTGGCTCCTTTTTCCTCGGCGACGTAACCGACACAGCAGGCTTCACCGGCATCTTGGGGCAATGAGCCAGCGGATCACTCTCGTCCACGACTTCCGTACCGAATCGGAATGTGCCTTGACATTCGTCGCTCGCCAGTCGACATTGCCGGTGCCTGAGCGTTTTGTCTCAGGCCTGAACTGCCTCGACCGAATATGTGCATCGAGGTAAGAACTCGACACTTCTCGCCCACGTCAACGCCAACGCCCCGTTCGTCTTGCAGTCAGCCGCGAGACAACATCTTCTTAGCAAGCTTGGGCCTGTCTCGAACTATACCTTCCACAACTGCTACATCGTTCCCAAACGCCTCCTCCATCACCGTCACCTTCAGAGATTCGAAGGACAAGTCTTCCTTTTTAGCCTCCTGCTTGACCGCCCAAACTCTTTCCCCATTACCTGAAAGGCAGCCAAGCAGGTCACTCAGTCTCTTCCGCAGCAGCAGATCTCAAACGCCTCCTCCATTGCCGCCGCTCTCAAAGGAGCCGAACGAATGGCGGGTCTTCGCCTACGGCTCGCGGTCTCAGTCTCCGCATCATCGACCGTGCCTCTCTAACTAAGATCCATGATCTGAAGGAAAATGTCCTCTTTGCCAGCTCTGTTATCTCGCGTTCGCGGACAAACTGGGTGTGTCAATTACGGCGCCCAAACCTGGCATCGACCGAACGAATCTGCATGCGTGATACAGATCCCGTCGGATCCGACATCGCAAACTTCGCTACATGGCAGAGCAATCCTGCTATCAGGCTCCTTCGGCTCCTTCGGCTCTTGCCTCTCTCACGCCTGCCGGTCCTCTCCAGTGCGCCCGCAATGACGGGAGCGTTGCGTCCACATCGATGCAGTGTAATAGTCCTGGAAGCCAGCTCTTTGTATTGTGCATTGCCGATCATTGGGTATCAGAAAGGACGAGCTCCACGGGCGCAGAGCTTGCGGTTAGCACATCGCCATGATCCGCTGCGGCGCTGCCCAGCCACCACGATGGGAAAGGGAACGCTACAAGCGTGCATCACAAAATCCAACGAGAAAGATACTGCATCGGAGCGTGTGATTCCTCAATTTCCAAAGCATGAACCCTCTTTCCCGGACTCGTGCAGCGGACTGCTGACGAATAGCTGTTCGATCGACGCCCTAACACCCAACCCGGTCGCTGTTCTCTTCCCACTCATCACTCCTCCTTCCTCCACGTTCTCGACCACTCTCCCGTTTATGTTGCAACGATTCGGCGATGTGTCTCATCTCAAACCCTCGTCACAGAAACTTCCAACAGAGAACCACCGCCACGACGAACACCAGCACGTAATATGCCACCTCGCGAGCCGGAGTACGAACACGTGCAATGTACTCGTTCAACTGGGCGACAATGCTCTCCTCGTCGGGCCTGCGGGTGTCGTCGCAACGACGAGGTCTCCGGCGCTGTGGAGAAACGTTTGCAGGGATGGTAGGTAGCTCCTGCAGCTCGTGTGCCCCCTCCACTTGCGTTGTAGCAGGCGAAGAGACAACGCCCGCATCTGAAGAGACCTTCCGGACGCTTTGAGAAGTTCGACGACCTGGGGAGAACGGGAAAAGATTAGCTCGGACCTTGGCGATAATTCATGAGTGAGATGGGCGGAGAGAAGAGCTGGACTCACCGGGTTGGCACGCTCGACACCTCTTGTTATCCTTCTGGCCGCGCAGGCTCGCGAAATCCTGTACCGGTTTGGCATTGTGGCATTTCGGGCAAACCCTCTCCTCCTCGTCGGATAGTGTTCCTCCCGCAGCTGCCGTTCCCGCCATCGTTGTCTCCATCTCCGCAGCCGATCTCGGAATCGTGTGATGAGGAGAACAGGTACGGACAGATGCAATCGTGTGTCGTGGTCGGAATCGGAAGGAGTTGAAAGCAACAAGCTTGCGATTCTACAAAACCATACTTGGGGACAAAGGAAAAAGTGTAGCAAACGTAAGTCCATGTCGAGACTGCTTGCTTGGATAGATCCGGGGTTAAGGTGAGGCTCGAACAGACCACCTCCTTCTCGGGGATGCGTTCTTTTCCAAAACAAAGCTGCCCGGTGCTCGATCACTCGATCACTCGACCCAGCTCCGGTTCCCTCGCCTTGTCCATGACTTCCAACATCCAAGATGACTTGCTGAGTACCTCCACACGGTTGGGATCTGCTCTTGTTTGATGAGTTGGACGATGAACCGGATGAGAGCACCGGGCTGCAGCAAGGCAACGGTCCAGGAAAGCTAAGGACGCAAGAAGCAGCATGGAAGAGACCGAATCCTCATTAGGATTGACAGTGCGAGAGGTCGCTTATATGTATGTATGATACTCACATTCCACAGTCGTGTTCAATGGATCCATGTGAGACCATGGCAGAGCTCGTGTCATCCGCAGGAGGCATGGCAGAAACACTCCTCACTCGAGACTGCTAATAAAGTGTGATGAAGCCTATTTAAACCCGAACCTAAGCCCTTCTGGATTGATCACGTGTAGTTCTCATACGTTGGCGGAACTTGGCTCCGAACCAATCAGATCGACGCGTCCAAATCTCCTTCATCCAACTCTCACTCATCTACACTACACTTCAGCAAACTCACCTTCATCTACACTTGCAATTCGTGGGGGGCCAACCTGCACCGCACCATTGATCTCTTCCGAGCTGGTCCCTCTCGCGCGCGCTTGAGACCATTGTCTTGACACCATTGTCGGCGTGGGCGATGGCCTGCATGGAAAGGGAAACTATGTTTGGTGATCAGTGGGATATGAGCACCTTGCTCTCCTTGCCAGAGCTCTGATCGGCTCGAACTAAGACACATGGACACCAAGGGGAATTGCGGCTGGTCTCTGAGACGACACTCCGCGTTGTAATACAGCCTGACACATGCATCTTGAGGTTGAGGTCAGACGGATCGATCAAAATTGTTACACACGAAAAGATCCGCATCTCTTCATTCAATTGCAACTTCCACACATAATTAACGACCCGAAATTGAGACCCCAGATGCACGAGCCCAAACGAACGACCCTGGATTGAGACCCCAACTGGACGAGCCCAGATGAACGACCGGAAATGGACGACCCCAAATGGACGACCCCAACTGGACCACCCCAACTGGAAGAGCCCAGATGAACGACCGGAAATCGACGACCCTTGATCTCTTTCCATGGCTACTTCACTATAAAATCTCCTTGACTTCAACTCTTCTTCCTCTATCCTCTTTACAACAGCCACATCAATTCCGATTCTGGTCCAAACATTTCAATCGCAGACGTTCATTCGACTCCTGAGTTCCGCCATCTTTCCCTGTCCCTCATCTCAAACAACGCATCTCCTCCAACATGAGCTTCGACGGCAAGATCGTGGTCCCTCTCTCCTGGTACGGCACCAACAAGACCTGCAAAAAAACCCCAATGCTAACATCCCCATTTGGTTAGGTGTGATTCAAGCCTCGATCCTTACTATAGGAAGATGGGTTTCGCTATCATCAACGACCCAGCCCTTCCTGAAGACACCGAAATCCCTGAGCCTCAACTCCTCCCATCCAAGCTTTACTTCCCGATTCTCGCCAATTTGAACCTTGGATTCTTCGCCGGCCAAGCTACCGCCAAAGACGGCTGCCCCAGCGTTATTAGCTGGAAGAAGTCGCCCATTCCAGATCAAATCCGGACTTGGGCCAAGAAATATGGCGTCGCCAAGGAATGTCCGCCACTCCCCTCTCAACTGCGCGAGCTGATGGTCGAACTCAACATCCCCATTTCGTTTGGCCGGGCCATTGCGCATGAGTGTCTGAGGAGGGTCATGCGATTTGTCGATACCCACATCTCCATTCCCAAATACAAGAGCGTGGGCGAGACCCGACCATCTTCAAACAAGACCATTCATCTCACAATTGCATCGCTGGCGAGGGAGGGTGTGTTTAACAACAATGTCGAAGATGTTGGGTTGTTCAAGTAAGTTTACTTGACTACACATTACTAGAATGTATGCTGATATCGATTTACAGATTCCCTCAGATCCAGAGCGCAAAAATCATCAACACTCCCACCATGGAGAAGAAGAAGTAAGACTACTACAATCCCATCCCCTCCACTAAGCATACACACTGACATTGAATAGATCGTCGCCATCTGCCACTCAGAATTACCGTTCATCTTATGTTGATGAGGAGAATGAGGAGGAGAGTGTGAAGAGGGTTGATGTACAGAATGTCCACACCGACGCCATCTACACTAAGCCAGTCACCAAGAAGAATTCCATCCCCGCCACCTCCACCGACACCGACACCGACACCGACACCGGCAATGGGGTATCTCGCGCCGAGATGAACTCTTCCATTCAATCCATATTGGACAAATACAACGAGAAAGTCGCCCAGCTCCTCGAATGCAGTGCTATGCACCAGAAATATTTGCACCAATCGGCCATCGCGATCAACGGACACGACGACAAGCTCAAGGATCACGAAGACAAGATCAATGAGCATGAGGATCGTCTGGATGCCGTGGAGAAGGGAGGAATCGAGTGCATCAAGATGACTGCGCAGCTTCATCAAACTGTAAAGGAATTGAAGGTATAAGGGGTGTGGTTGATGGTGTTGGGATTTTGGGATTCTTGTTCGGAGGAGAAGACTATTGGTCTCGCCACTCGCTTGAAACTTGTTTCTTTTGTTTTTTTTTTTGCTTTTGTTTCGGCGGCTCAATGTGGTTTGGCAACATTTTCTTCTGTTGGTATAAACAGAATGCAGATTTTGGGACAACATGGCTGGCCATAGGTTAGAAAATAACACTTCTATTAAACTATCCCGCTCAACCTATGCCGTTTCCACCACTGCTTAACTGCGTAGACATTGCGCCTGTTTAACTATTAGTGTTCATAAGGTATGTATAGACGATTGTTCAAGTGTAGGGTGCATAAAGGACGACGGCGATGAAGAAAATGATTTATAAAAAGGGTCCAGTAGAACTATATATGGGGCTGAATCCGGGGAAGTGGGGCTAGAACTATACCGCAGCTCTTCGCCGCGGGGGTGTCGCAAGGGTGCTATCGAAAAATATTCATACTATCAATAGCCTCGTCATAGTAAGAATCTTTGTTGACGACACCTTGATATGAACGTTTTATATTGCTGCATAGAGCAGCAAGACATATTGTCGACAAGGAGACCAACGACCACCACCGCACTGGACGACTTTTCTGTTTTTCAGTTGGAGAGGCTGACGACGGAGGATAGGCTATCATTTTGGTGTGAGGGAGAAGGTGTTCATGGAGCGCCGACCGATGTGCACACGGTTGAAAAACAAGAGTGTGGATGAAACTTGGTTTAGCAATAAATCAAGACCGGCATATCCTCCAGCTTTGTTGAAGCTCGTTGAGTGGTTCGAATGAAAGTTTTCGTTCCTGCTCCTCCCCTCCCTCTCCCTTCTCTCGTCGTCCTTTTGGGCCCGTCTGATGATCCAACCTTTTCCGTCAGTGCCATGTCAATCCACTCCGTATTCGCCTTCGTGAAGGCTTCACTTGCCCCCAAAGTCTTGCCACATCAGCTCCGTGAAATGCGACACTTATCCAGCTTTACACATCTCCTCATACCGCGCCAAGAGCCGTCGTTCCGCCGCCATATCCTGCTGGTCCGCCCGACCCATCTCGACCCACCACCGATCGAACGCTTCTTCAGTCTCCACGGTCATATCGTCAAGGTTGATGCTACTCCCTACCACCGGCATGGGAGGGAGTGTATTCGGCAGAGCTGGCCGGTCAACACGCCAGCTACGTTGGTAGTGCCGCGCGCAATGTCGCATGGCCGGCCAGATGCTGCTGCGGCGGATCTTGCGGTTGATGAGGAGAGGAGTCTGCTGCCACAACGCGACAAGTTGTGCTGCAGTTACAAAGCGGGATGGAGTGTCCTTTGGGCATCGATCATCGGATTCGTAGGCATCGGAGCCATCGGCAGGGTCCTCCTCGTTCTCAGGCGTACCCGTAATGCGGACAAGCGGCCCATGCGGCGAGTCGCTCGCTTCACTCGGTGGCATCTCCCGGGCCAGGTTGCGAGGACGGCGAAAAGAGCCGACCTCGCTGGACTCCTCCGAACTGTCCCAACCCTGCTCCTCCGAGCTAGCAGGGCTTCGCCATCCAGCAGAACTTCGACTCTGGGCATCCTCGGCCATGTCCCTCGCTTCGACTCTAGCCAACTCGGATCGCGATCTCTGGAGAAACTGTCGAGCGTCCGCTTGAGCCTGGTGGACATCTGCTTCCCGGCGCGCACAAGCGGCTGTGCGCTCAGCAACCTCCCGCTCAAGTCCTCGGAGTTCTGCAATACCTTCTTGAACAAGCTTCTCGTCCTCCCTCAATCGTACCATCAACGTCTCCGTTGACCTTTGCCGTTTGTCCAGATCCGTTGCGCGACGATTAATCTCTACCTGCTGTCTCGCAAGCATCCTGTCTTGCTCAGCCAGAGAACCTCTCTCGTGAAACAGCAGATCCTGCGCCTTGCTTAGGGCGCGCTGCTCTTGTCGAACGTATTCTTGCTGCTTTCCCAATTCTGCCGTCTGCATATTCAAGAACTCTTCCCTAGCGGTCAGGTCGGCAGCGAGCTCGGCCTGTTCGAGGAGTTGAAGGTGCAAACTTCTCTTGTCCAAGTCACATCTCCGTTGCCGCTCGTCAAGCTCAGAATGCCAAGTTTCCAGCTCCATCTCTCGTGTGTTGAGCTCTTCTCGCCAGCTGCGGTATCGTGGTGGAATGTCGGATGGGTCGGCCATTACGATGGAAGGAAACGCCTATGATGATGGGAAGTGAGACTGCCATCGATCAAGTTGGCTCACCTCCTCTGCGACCAGGTCGAGCCGCGTGTGAACAAAGGAAGACGGCTCCACCGAAGCTTCCAAGACGGGTTTTCGGTGATTGTTGATCGTGGTGAATTGAATGGTGATGGAAGGCGGGAGACGATCCGGGTTGGGAGATGCTGTCCTTCATACCGGATCGCCATACAAGTTCCCTCCGATCCACCACCGTGCATCGTCGTCGCCGTCCTCCTCTTCCATGCTCGAATCCCGCCTCCCCTTCCTCCTCGTGCTGCTTTCGCGCGGTGGACTTATCAAGGGACGGGAGTGAAGGTGTAGGTTTTGGAAGTACGTCATATTCCAGCGGGTGCTCCCGCATTCAACCTGAGGTACTCGGGAAAAAAGAATTCGGAAGAAGATGGACGACTGCAGCGAGGTGTGCGACACACTCACAGATGCTGACTCTCCACCGCCGACAACGACCTCATCAGAATACAGCGTCCATCTATTGGCGGCCATCACGCGCCGTCTCAGAAGCGATCTCGGCCGGGAAGGTGCAAAAGCTGGAACTGGAAGATCTTGTCGAGGCGGAGCCGTCGCAAACAAACCATGCAGATAGCCCTCAAGGCGCGCAGGCCACGAGGAGAGATGGGAATGCAAGCGGCGCAAGGTGGAAGCCAAGGGCGAGGACGAAGGTGTAGAATACAGTGAGGATGGCAATGGCAATATGCTCGAAAAGGCACAGGAGGATGAGTCGCAGGAATTGGAGCTCCAACAACACGCCTACGGCCAGCTTCAAGGACTGGCTCAGGAAGATCATCTCGAGCGGTCCCGGGGATATGGCACGAATAGGTTTGAGCTCCCATAGGGCCACGATAAAGAGAAACCCACTGTCAACGACGTTTCTCCCATCACTTCTTTCGGCCATCTCAACGACTCGACCGAGGATCTTGAAGATCTCATGCTCTCCGGTGAAAACACGTTCCAACACACACCTATTGCAAAGGGCACTGAGCAGTCATGTGGTGAGGCAGCGTCAAGTTCTGACGCCCACGTCGAGGAAGGTGAAGGTGAAGCCACGTCGAGGAAGGTGAAGGTGAAGCCAGCAACATCAACATGCTTCCCACTTCCATTCTTTCGGCAAGCCCGAGCATTCCGAGTCGTCGCGATTCGTATGCTTGTTGTCCGAACACGCGCATTCAACGCTCTCATCCGTACTAACACTGCGCTCAGATTGTCCTTACAAACGCCACAGCAAATCCGCACCACACCGCCGCCGACACGCAGGAGAGCCTCAAGCGCGACATGTCGGACTCGTCCACCACGAATGTGTCCCCAAGCGACGTATAATCGACAGAAATCTTCGCTCAATCAGCCTCGACAGCAACCGGCTCGCAGTTGATCAGCCCTCCGGCCAGAGACCTCCTTCACAACTGGCTAATTACTATCTCTGCTGCTGGTGCCGAAAACAACGATGGTTGCTTGACTGTCTTGCGTCGAGGTGTCGAAGATTACCGGAGCACTCCCTTGCGACACCCGGATATGCATCCTCTCTCTACCCATCAACAGAAGGAAATGATGCGGCATATGTATACGTTGACAACCGGTACGGGATACGAAGTGCGCTTTTCTGGAGTGCCCTATTGTGCGATAGCCATCTCCGCAGTTAGGGAAACTCCTTCAGTAAAGACAGTCGCAGTCGATAGACAGTCACCGGTCTCTCCACCGTATCACTCACGAATAGGCTGCGCTGCGAGATGGAGGCATCTCCGCCAGCTTCCTCGATCCAGGGCGTGGCTTCACCTTCAACACCACCCATTTTTCACCCTTCCCGGCGACAGACTCGGTCTGGGACTACGATAGTCGATTACTCCTCCGCCGCCACTCTGGCCATATCCCACCAAGCTCCGGTTCGCATTGTCCGAGCCGTGTCTTGCGGATCTACCTGCTCCAACATCTACACCGCCATCTCCGCCGCCGAGGTCTAGCTAACTCACGGAAAGGCCATCCTTGGAACGATAACCGGCGAGAGACGGTACGAAGATTATTGCGGAAACTGTCACGAGGGAGACGGCTGAACAGACATGCACGGTATACACGAAGAGAGAGAAAAATGTCGTTGTTGATTTATTTGAGCTACGAAGCAGGTGTCAGAGATTGGGTGCATACGAACGAGCAGGAACCGACATACTGATTCTTCCAACTCGCGGAGGAGTTGGGCGGAGCAGAGCTCCTGGTCCGTCTACAAGACAATTGTCAGCCGTGGATCTGTATCAAGACCAACATGAAATTTACTCACCATTTGCTGCGTCTCGCGCAGCAGCTGTGCTTCGCACATTGCTTTGGCGTAGTCTAGGTCAAACGTACGTCAGAAACTTTCAACGCTGCCTTGCTTGCTTGAACGGAAAACATACCGGCGGCGACCGAGTCTTCGGAGGCGCGCTGCTTACGAGCGCTTTCGCTCGGCTTTTGATAAAGAGTTTGAGCTGCGTAAGCACAACTGTCAGAGGGACGTCCCGTGCGACAAACGATAGCTGACGTTTCATACAGGTTTTGCGCTGTGCGCTGCTTGGTGCGACTAAGAGGTTGTGTTAGCAATTCGTCGGTCGAATGAACAAACGTGCCAGGATCGAATGCTTACCTCGTTCGTGGACCATGTTGGTGTTGATGGTTGGTTTTGTCAGAGTCTCCGACAAGAGGCAAGTTGTCTCTTTTCCCTTACACTTCTGTTTCCGAGGTGATATACTACCTGCTTTACCTTCTCTCCCCCCGATTGCGCTCCGCCTACTTTTACGTAGTCTTCTTGCCTCATCGTGGTCGGATCGGTAAGAAATCACGTTTTGGGGGTTATTGACAAATCATGCAGCTACGCAAGAAGATGTACAGCTACGATCACTCTTTTGCTACAGAAACGGTACGAGGCTGCTTCCGTCATCGAGTGCGTGTCCAGTCCGTACACCAGACGTAGGAGGAGTGCCGACGATGCGGATGTCTTGAGGGCCGCGTATGAGTCACTCGTGAAGGCGTGTGGGTGCGATGATGTGCCGTTTCGAAGCTTGCAGTTCGAAGGGCGAGGTTGGCGCTATACAAACCTGTGGCGCCAACTTGCGATGTTATGAGTTGAAGCTCACTGACGATGAGAAGCAAACGACTCTACTCACAGCTAATCGATGGCAGGATTGGAAGCCCAGAGGACGGAGTCGAGGAAGAACATGCGGCCGGAACGACGACGGCAGAGCAAGCGCTCCTGGAGGTAGTGATCAACACTAAAGACCTCGGAGAGCAAACTCTCATCGAGCATTATCGACGCTGCATCGAGGACCCTTCAAGCCGCCTTTATCGGCACCATGCTCTGCGATGGCGATGAGCCACGTGTCGGGGCGATCGTTGTGCGTCGGGCCTACTTAATGTCCAGGCCGAGCACCATCCTCCCAGCAGCTCGACCTACACCCGCGGGACCGTCGGCAGCAACGCAGCTGCTCTGTCATACGCCACCCGCGATGCCTCTACGACTGCCATGCACGCTAACTCGGACCGTCAGGAACATCGCTGTCCGCTTAGCTTCAAGCAGCGTCTGCTAATGCAGCTTAAGAGGTGTCACAATGTCCAAGTCAAACTCGCTATGGGTTGTCCTTTGGCTTCCGACACCCCGGTGTCTCATCTAAGACTAACCTCGAGCGTACTCCTCGCACTTATGTCATCTCTTCGCAGTGGCGTCTCTGCTAAGTGCACCAAGTTCGAGATCTGCGTGACTTCACCGCCACGAGCTGTTGCAATACCTTTCCGTCGAGATCACCCTTGTCGTCACCGGCACACTTCCTGCAGACTTTCATGCGTCAGGCTTCGACGAGAAGCGCACAACATACGACCAAATAGAGGACAGTATCACACTTCATAAGACGCTCCGCCCTCGATACGATCTTGCCATAAACCTACTCACGCTTCAAGCGAAGACCGACACAAAGCTGAGGTCAGATCTCAGGGCTGCTATAATTACAGTCAGCCGAGTCGGTCCTTGCGCCAGCATTTCGAGCACGAGCGACACAGCGGCTTGCAAATGACGAAACAGCTCCGTACACGACAGTCTGTCGTCGATTAGACACATTCATTTGTGCCGGCAAAGAACACTGCCTAGGCTGTACTACGCTTTAAGTTGCTTGTGTATGCTTCATTGCGATGCTTGCTCTCATCACCACCAAGTAGAGGGATGGAAAAGCCAATGGATTCTTCCCAACGCGGGTAGGTTGCATCCGTGGTAAGAACGCTAATCAGCGAACTCATGGCCACGACTGACCCTTTTCAACCTCAGGTCTTGCGTAACCACATCCTCAACAGCCACGCCCTTCGATCAATCGCTCTCCGTTCTCCCATAGTGGCGTGGAGAAACTCAACAAGATCGCACGAAGAACGGAGACCTGGCCAAGGACGCAGGGCAAAGAGCATAGAAATTGCTTGAACTCGGCATTTTTGCACACTCTGCCCCAGCGTAGGATCTGACACGTCTTCGCCAGCGTTAATGGCCTACTAAGGGTGCCGACCGCGGACATCATCATCGAAGTCTTGGAAGCATACGATAGCAGAGGTGCTGAGAGCGCTCGTACATCAATCTCGACAGTTCAGCGTCCTTGATTGGAGGCCACAAAGCGGCAGCTTGTCGTTGAGGCGCTGATCTCCCCAGCTCATACCCCTCTATACTGCCGAGCTGGCCGGGCTAGGACAACATTGGACTGCATCCGACGGCGGCAGCCACAGAAGGTCCTCCTCGGGCTTTACCTGCTGCTGTGATCCTTCATCACGCGCTCGGGATGGGACTTGAAAATCTCTGGCGAACTCTGAACTCTTGACACACAGAGATTGCTCGCTGCCCAGCACCCTCGTACTTTTCAGCATACCTCCCGGTGTGGAGCGTGCATTCCAATCACCAGGAGTATGTCTGGCAAACCACCGACCACACAGGGCGGAACTGGAGTCGCTGAAGGCTACCTACACTGTCCGCGTTTCGACTTTAGCTCTTTGAAGGAACTGGAGAGCGCGGCTGACACTGGGCGAATGCAGCGTGCATTGTTAGAGTGCTACGTACGTACTGGTGTCGACAGACTCTTTTTACAGTCGAGATGTGTACATCGTCCACCGCGACGGCCCTCCTCCCTGTCTCCCTGTCCCTTCCGCCTACTGCCACCGATGGCCTGCACGCCGCACGAGCGAGCAGCGAACACGGAGAATTGTCAAGCTTGGGCACGAGATTCTCCATTTCGACGAATTGCTCTCGGAATACCCGAATACCCAAGTTAAGGGCATGTGTTTTGCTGCTCGTATCCTATCACCTCACATTTTCAATCCTACCTCTCGTTCTTTTCATGCGCCCCTTCCGAAAGCTCGTGAGATATGCTTTACCGATACCGTTTGCACTCTAAAATTATCCCACCTTTAGCTGTACGCCCTCTCACCTTTTTTAGCACATCACTTCACTTCCACCACGTCTTTGACAATTAGATTCTTGCTTCTCCAGTACGCGATCATGGAGCAGACATCTATGTCGAAGACGGTACATTGACCGGCGCGCTGCCTTCGTTTCATGTGCTGACTATGTCTCAGGATGTCCTCCCAGGACGGAGCCGTCGACATCAATCAAGACGGAGCCGCCAACGAAGACGACGACGAACACGACAGTTGGGCTATGCTCTTCGCCGGGCTTTTGTGTTCCTCCTTCAGACTCTGCACCGATGCTTCAACCGAGACATCTGGTTTGGCGTATTCAGGACAAGACGAGACCTGAGCCCTCCGCTACCATTCTGATCGGTACCACGACGGCCCTTACGGTATTTAGAGGGCTGCGTATGGAGCCGTTCAAGTTCTCGGTGATCGTGCATTCTGGGTCGACCTTTTAAAAAAAATCCGCGCAAGCATACAGTGCTCGTGGTCGCTAAGCAGCTGCTCCGCAGCGGCGCCAGCTTCCATCTCGGCCTACACCCTCCGCCCCTACTTTAGGTACCTCTACACCCCACACGGCTTTTGCGTATGGGAGCAGTATCGGCGTCCTCGTCGCGCTTAGCAGATGTGCACTCTCGACCCTCTGCACTTCCTGGCATACGCTTATGTTTTACCTTAGCCGGCGGCATAGCGGAGTTGCAGGAGAACCTGCGCCGGGAGTTCAACGATAAGGGAACAAGCTAGCCGAAAAGCTTCGGACTGGGCGCTGAGGTTGACATCGTTATCTTAAGAGTAGCAGCCATGGTACGACAACCAAAACAGCACAGTACCTCTCCTCCGGCTACTCAGCACCCGAATAAAATGCTTTCTCCCTTTGTACACTCTCCTTCTCCTCGCTCTAATATGAGGAGAGACATGTAGGCAAGGTCAGGGTCTAAGATTGTCACGCGTTTAGTTATGCATAGCGGGTAGCCTTGAGGAGCGCATGAACTTGTGCACGAGCTAAGCCCGGAGATTGAGAAGTCGAGACAGAAGTTGGAAGCGCTTGCAAAGTGTAAGGAAGGGATGAAGCAGGCGGTAGAGAAGAAGTCGGCGTAGTTCTTAGAAGGCGTCTGGTGTTTTTGGTCGGCCTTTACGGCCTTGTACCCAAGACGATGGAGCGCGATTCTTGGGCAGATTGCTATGTTCATCATTCATGAGGCATCTCAACGTATTCATCAGCGCTCTAGAGGAACGTAGAATTGATGTCGTATTGATTACATTTTTTGGATCCTGCTCCGTGGCCATGACGAAGAGAGCTCTCGGTGTCATTGACTTGACAACGGATATGCATATGTATCCGTGTGGGTCCACGCCTTCGCGTTGTATGCAGCCTTTCTTCAACGCCCATCAAGCATGAAGCGGCTAATATTCATTGCGTGCATGAGTCTTGACTTGCAAAGACCCCAACGCGCCGCGCAACACATTCGTTTTTACCGTCCCGTGTTGACCCCCCGCAGAACGTCCTGCCAGGTACGGTTGATTGTTCTTGTGTGTATTCACCTCTTGGTCGCAACGCTATCATGTGCCATGCGGGTCTGCTAATGCTTCTTCCTTGGATTGAGGGACAGGGACAGCAGAGGGCTCGTTTGCTGTAAGCCGCGGCAGAGGGCTCCGAGTATGCGGCGCGGCAATGTGTAGATATCGCATGCTTTTGTTGCAAGGCCGTCAAAGTGTTGCTTTGGCTTGCGCGACGGCTGGAGCGCTCGAGAGTCTCTTCCACTCGTTGCTTCAGAAGAGACCTGGGCGGTTCAGTCCGAAACCTTGCAGGCAGGTAGTGAGTCTGGCAAATCCGGCGGATGTTGTTGAATGACCGGAAACTCTACAAAGTCCTGATTCTTGTAGAGGCTCCTTAGACAGGCTCTGCATATCGCCCTCGGCTTATGGAGCGGTTTCTGCATCGCCAGTCATTACATTGCATTCGTAAGGCCACGGCCAAGCTGTCGTACTGCTCTGTAACAGCGTCCATAGAGTTCGGTAATATCCCCGGTCTCTACGGAAGTGACGCCGGCCGCTACAGTACGGTGAACAGTCAAGCCAGCAATCGAGAGAGATCGACGAGAAATGGATGGGACTATCTGTCCGCTGCGGTATGCAAACCTCCAGAATGCTACTCTTCTTGCCAGCACTTCTCGACGTAGTCTCTTTCGTAGGACGAATAAACCGGACGTATCTCTCTTCGCTTTCTTCTTGCGCTTTTCACTTACGCTTCCTGTTTCGATTTATCGTATGTCCGTTTCCGTCCTTTGACTGTGCATAGTCTTCCTGGCGAACGCCATCAAGACGCTGTTGGCGGTTGGTTTGGGTAGGCGAATGCGCGCTGGCGCTCGCGAAACCGGTTTCAAGTTCGCCGGGAGGGAATTCATGATAGTAGTCATGACCGTCGCGGCGTGCTGGGGTCCCGATGGCGCTCTGCATAGGGTCGTAATGGCGCTGTTGACGGGTAGTAAGGATAGTCGATTGCGCGCCGCGAGAAATCGGTACGAAGTTCATCGCTGGCACTGGCACTGTTGCCGGTTGTGCGAGGCATGTCGTGTTTCCGTTGGCTGGCGCTCTATACGGAGTCTTGGTGACGCCGTTGGCGGTTAGCAAGGGTAATCGAACCCACGCCGACGCTCGAGAAGTCAGTGCGAAGTTTAACGCTGGCTGCCGGTGACCCGAATGCGAAGGAATGTCGTAAACGACCGTACGGAGTCTTGGTGGCGCTGTGAGCGGAACGTCAGGTGCTCGAGACTCATGACGAGGTCGTGCTTGGCGCTGTTAGCGGTTAGTGAAGGTAGACGAGGGTGGATCCGCGCGGCCACTCGATGAATCGGTGCGAGCGAGGGATATCGGAAACGGCGCTCTGCACGGGGTCTTAATAGTACCGTTACGGTGCTCGAGTCTTACGAAGAGGTCGTAGTTGGCCACAAAGTAAAGGCCCACTCGGTGCCAGGTCGCCGCGAACGGGAGTCGTGATCGGTGAATGCGGATTCTGCTAAAGGCGTGCGTAGTGGTTGTGACTGTTGCTGTTGGGTTGTGTGACGAGGGGATAACGGCGTAGGTAACATAATACAACCTCGACTTGTGTAGTCGGCTGCCTTCTGTCGAAGAGAACAGGGCTCTTCCATGTGAGACGTCGCGTTGCCGAAGATGTAGGTTCTCGTACGCGGACTTGTGTTCGGCGGAGAATGCTGCGCTAATTGATGAATCATCTTTGCACATCTCGAGATGGGATGGGTTTGCTCAAAATTGATCGACGTTTGAATGGTTTGCTCGACTCTGGTCATCGTGAATTGGACTGTGGCCTCCACAGACCAATGTGGACCTCAGATCTATCTCACTCCTCTGCATCTCCGGCAATGTTCCAGCCAACTTCAACAACCCACGCTGCTCGTCTTCGACTTGTTCCAACCTCGTCGCATTCCAGAAAACATCTATTGTAGTCCAGCCGGACCTGGAGTCTCCTCCGACATGACCAGTTCACAGGTTGGCCAAAACTGACTGGGACGGCCCGTACTTCCAGCTGGTGCGTAGCTGATCCGGGCACGTTCACTCGATCGATCTGCAGATACAGAAAATGTCAGCTTAGTGGACTTCTTTCCACCCGCCTCGCTGTCTCTCCCATGTTCGACGTGACGATACCTCTGTCACAACCACCATAGGTTGCGCGGCTTTCGCAACCTTCGCAATCGTGGGTTGTTGTAGTGATCTGTGGCGGGTAGATCGGGCGAGGGACCGGGATAGACATTGGTAGGGTCGGGTGAGAAGGCTCACGTTGTTGGTGTCGGTGTCGACGATTGGCGGATGGCGTGGGGGCCGACGAAGGTGTAGGGTCGGACGGAGGGACAGTGGGGCCAGTCATGCGTGGTGCCCTGAGCGGACTCGGCTGAACGCGGGAGGTTTTGCGAGGGGCGTGCACGTTGCCAGGATCTGCTGTTGGAGGCCGCGGGAAATCCTCCAACAGGAGCGGTGAGGTATCGCCGTCGAAGACATCAACGACAGCAAGGCAGAACACTCCGTCTGCCCACCGCTCCACGTACGCGCTCGATAGATACGGCCCGGACATGTTGTTGGTCCCATATGGATCTTTGAGAGGGCTCGCCTGAGCGTGCTGAGTCCTCTCCATCCTCGGTGTAGATTTTAGGAAACCTGTTAGAGAAGCCGAGGCCACTGGACAGCCAAGGCGGATCCGATCGAATCGAGCAGAGGAGGATTCTCAGGAGAATTGTAGTATGGCAAAGAGAGCTGTGAGAACTCGCAGAGAAGAAAACTGCAGTGCGTGTGTTGTGGAGGGAGACGTTGAAGTTGCCAATGATGACGTGTAACTCGCACGGCGCATCCAATTCCATCGAGGCGCGTGGAACGACGTAAAAGCAAGGGAGCGCAGGTTTTGGCGGGAAGCGAGGAGGTCTCGAAACATTATAGTCTCATAATCTGCGACCCGCCTGCAAGAACCTCCACTCGTGAATACCTTTCCTCACTGCTCGCATCTCTGCTATCCAGCGGTGTGGTCCCAGTATGCTTCTCGTGCAGTGGGCTTCGGCTTCATGCCTGGTATGATAGTGCTGTTCCACGGAAGGTAGGGCTTGTCGTTCGAGAAAACACTCTGCCTAACTCGCTCGGGGCGTGGTATGGGGGTAAGATCTTTGTGTTGTTCGTCCTTTTCTCGCGAATTTCTCCAAGATCTCGGGCTGCGCGCTCATTCTCCAGTCGCCCGCCTGCCTCTAAGGCGCTCAATCTCCTTCCTCTCTCAACGCGAGCTCGATTTCCTCCTCACGGTCGATCGTAATCGTGTCTCCAAATCGTCGCCATCCCTCAAGCTTCATTCGGCAACCGGGTGAGCTTTTAGGGCCGTTGATTGGGGCAACGAGGCAAAGGGCGATGATCGTAGGACTGGCGAGGGCGGTCTCGTCGGAGGTCGGGGTGCGGTTGATCTCATCGGACGTACGGTCGTCGTGGAAAATGTCTCGGCTCGGTCATGAAGGCGGCGGCGTTGACTGACTGCGAGTGGTTGCTGAAGAGCCTGACCTTGACTTTGGCGTGGAAATTTGAGGGAGCAGGGCCGATTGCTGCGGAGTAAGGTAGACTGCGATCCTGTCGACCAAGTTACCTTCAGATCTCATCAGAGATTCAGGGGAGAAGATGCAGTCGCTGACCGCTTTTACAATCCCTGCGGCCACACCGCAAATGGCGACGTCGGTGGAGCATTGGATGCATATTATTGTCCGCCATCATGCAACGAGAAGCCCGGGCCAGGTACACACGTGTTATGACTAAGCGGCTACGATCAGCGACGGGAGCCCTCGAGTCCGCAGAGCCGCATTCTCCACCCGACCACCTTGACGCAGTACAGCAGCAGCGACACTCTTCCTCGGTAAGGTATGCAATACGGCTAGCTCACATTCATTTGCACCGAATGATGAAGTCGAGAGTCGTGCACCTTCGGCCGGCAGGACGCTTATCCATCCGCATAGAAGGATAAAGTCGACAACGCTAGCCTCTCCTCGCACACAATCGGCCGGTAGGACGCTCATCTATCCGCACAGAAGGTTGAAGTCGACAACGCTAGCCCCTCTCGCACACAATCAGCCGGCAGCACTCTGACCCACCTTCACCGAGCGACGAAGAGAGCGACAGTAACAGCCTCTAGTCGCACACACTAAACGCCAACAGCTACGCCAATGCGACCCGAGTTTGACAGTCACACCATCGACCACACTCATTCGGAATCAGTCGTGAAGGAAAAAAGTGACACGGGATGATGATGAAGATAAAGAGGAAGGCACGGAGAGACATGGATATGGAGAATAAATAGCAGGACATGTACACAGCCGAGCAGTGTCACATCAGCACAATTAGGGTCATGCAAAGGCCGTCGCATTCGCCCGGCATAGGTAACGGTTTGAAGCGAAAGAAGAAGAATCAGTGCTCATGGGGCAGTGGCTTTCGCCTACGATGACGGTGAGCAGGCGGCCAGCTTGATCATAAAGGGAAGTGGACGACGGGAGCTGGTGACTCGTGCCTCGGCCATAAGGAAGCCTAATCAGGTCTCCATCGCCAGCAAAAGCTCGCTCCGATTGGACTTGCTCGTCTTTACGCTCCCCGTCTCTCGATGCGATAATCCTCCCTATGCTCACACGCCCCCGACTGCCATTATTTACCACCACTATCGGGCGATCACGTCGTACTAGACGCACCAAATCCAGTCGTCGCTTTCAAAGCAAGCATGCCGAAAGCCTACAGCCACGCGAAAGATCCCGTCGTCGACGTTGCTACTGATCCGCCAATATCCTCCACTGAGTCCGAAGCAAGCTTTGTTACAGCTACCTTACTTCCAGACATACGGACCAGCCCGCTACCTCTCCTGCTTTTCGGCCCATCCACGTCCCTGATAACTCCATATCGTCCTACCTCTATTACCTCCTCCTCGACCAAGATTCAGCGGCCATGGCAGCATCCCGAAATGGAGGTCTGGCCGTCGAGCAAGCATGCTATACCGGAAACTCGACTCCATCTCCGGCACCTCCGCGACCAATCTCTCTCGACGGCTATGGCAGCATAGCGCAGACTAGGTATCCCGAGATGGAGTTTTAACTGTCAAGAAGTATTCTATACCGGAAACTTTACTACAGAAGCACCAACGGGCACCTATCTTGCCGTCCTACCTCCATTACCTCCCTCCTCCTCCTCGACTAATCTACCTCCTCGACCAATTTCCCTCCGCGGTTATAGGGCGATATAGCGTAGATGGAGTGCACTAGCGGCTTTCGCCGTGTACAATTATCCACGCGATTCGGCTGAACATGTCTGCCGATCTTCCCCGTACCTCCATTAAATTCGATTAACTGCTATCTACGGATTTGGATGATAACGTAGAGGCGACTCGGCGTAAGGCAGGGCTAAGGTTCCTCGGCGGCGGACTATTCAGCTTAACATGAACTTTCCCACCGGGAAGAAGATCAAGAAGAGGATGTCGATGGCAAGTGAAGAAGACCGCTGGCTCGGGACGAGACGAGCAGGCCGAAGGAGAACAGCAAGAGCAAGTCGACATTGCTCGGCGCAGCGATGCGATGGTTGAGGACACCAGGTATCGCACCGGCTTGGCCTGCGAACAGGTCGATGAGGACTGTTCCGTCATATAAGGGGCGGAGAAGACGGTGAAGCAAGGCGGTGGAGCAGTAAACCGAGATAGAATACGAATGCGATGGGCGACAATTATAAAGGAAACGATGGTCGGGGACTAGGAAAGTAGGCGATGTAGATCTGCAACACCGCCGTCTCTCCATGACCACCACGTCTCTTGACTCCCAATTCTTACCTCTCTTAACCCCTACTACTACTACTACTTCGTAGTTACCGGACAGGAAGCCGCGAGATAAAAGTCTCTGCTTCAGAGCACCGCCAGCGATCCGTCACTCCCGTCCCGACAGACGAGACATGGACGGCTTCATCCAAACCACAATACGACTTCCGAACGCAGTCATGGATCAAGTCAGTACCAGACCAGGCATACCCGGAGAACATACGCTCGTAGAACACGATCTCTTCCGTCTTAACTACCACCGGCGCCAATCGCTCGTGACCAGAAAGCTAATGTCAGCCGAGGACTACCTTACGCGACACAGCATAATGATCTCTAGCTCTCTTCGTACACCCACCAGCAAATCTCGACCGAGGACTATGCGACACAGCACAATGTCCTCCAACGCCTGCGTAATGAGATGGAGCGGACGAAGTCGGAAAGTTAGACTACGGCTAGCTCTCTCCTCTCCTCTCACTCACCGAACCGCAAATCTCGACCGAGAGTAGGCTCCTAGCAAGGTGCCGCCCCAGCAACGATGAACGACCGCTTTGCTGCTGCTGCAAGGGACGATCCGCTCCAAGGGAATTCCGAACATGGCGTGCAGGTCATCGACGGGGACAAGAACTTCTCTTCTCTCGCCTAATAGTAAACCTCGACCGAGCACGGGTAAATTACCGCCCTAGCAACGATTAACGGCTATTCTGCTGCTGCAAGAGAAGCCCGTACAAGAGTAGAAATATTGGTGTGGGTGGCTTATCCCTACCCGAAAACTATGCCCGTTTGCTATTGAATGCTCTCTATAACGCGTACCTGTTCGGAGGGGTTTGCAGTTATGCATGGGAGCGTGGTCTTTCGATGGCTGTAGAGAGAATATTGCGTGAGCAGCCTGCCCGTGAAGTTCTAGGATCAATCGTTGCCGATGATGCATCTGCACAGCTCGAGAGATTACAGGTAAGAAGGCCTACGAGGAGCGAGACAAGTCAAAGACGGACGTTAAGGTGTTTCTCGATCGTCTTGCTCGCGGGAACAGCCCCCCTGGAAGGAGATCAAGGAGGCATTCGTCAACATTAGCCGTTTTTTGAGGCGAAGCTCTGCAACTCACAATGCAAATGCTTGGAATCGCTCTTTGCTATTCCCGTCACTATTGGCGACTTATCTGGGACATCACCCAGGTCTTCCGAGGTTGTTTTTCTGCGATAGACAATATGGCATGTCCGGCGAGGTCGACGTGCTTTGCGATTGCTCCATTGCAGCTCGAGAACTAGGCAGCCCGCGAGGCTGCTTCGTAAGATGGGATTGGGCACGAGCTGCTTGGAAATCGGTCTTGAAGACATCGCATCCGGAATTCACGCAAGGAGACACGTAAGGTAGCCGGACTTCGAACTGCTGGATCCGGTAATGTCAGCGCTAAGCTTTTTGAAGTCAGCTAATGATCTGTAACAAACTGTGGGAGCGAGTCGTTGACAAGCCTGCGGAAATTGTACCTTTCTCCCGTAAAGCGTGGTTGAAGATGAATTCCGTCCCGCTTTCGGCACCCTCTCAACGGTGCAGAGGCGTATGCCGCCGTTTGACTGTCTTACTCAAGTCATAGCCCGTCCAACGTCGTGAGCATGCACGGGAACTCGCAGTGCTTCTCCTACCTCTATTGCCGCCTCCTTTTACGCCTTGCCTCCCGAGCCAATTAACACGTCGGAGTATACGGCTCAGGGCTCGTCAAAGTATCCCCTTGGTCCCGACACGACTCCCCGTCGACATTGCAGGTTATTGAGAAATGGAGTACCGCCTTGGGAAAGAATCTTCTTATTAGTCCAAGCCGGAAGACCATTCAGAACCCGACGACGTCTAAAACCGCAGACATTATCGATGTCGGCATATGCACCTCTGGCGCTTGCAGTGTCTCTGCTAGTTCTATTGCCGGATGGATTCTAGATCGTCTTGCTGTCTATGTCATTGTCGGAATCGATTCCAGATTGTCTTGCTTATGTGTACGCTCGTTCTGCGTCTGCGGCAATAGCTCCTTCTTACGCACGGCTGCCAGCTTTCTGCAAAGACCGTGGGTTGTAGTCGGGCACGGCGGCTTCCGAAGGGTCTGCTCTGACTTGTCCTGCGGCAATGGCTTCGACTGGACCAGGCGGTTTCCAAAGGGCTCCTCGGGCTTGTTGTGCGGAAATAGCTTCTTCTCGAAGGCCGTAGGATCTGATCGAGCCAGGCGGTTTCCAGGAGGCTCCTCGGGCTTGTCCTGCGGCAATGGCTCCTTCTCACGCACGGCTGCGAGCTTCTTCTTAAAGGACGTGGGTCGTGACCGGGGCAGGCGTCTTCCAAAAGGCTCGTCGGGCTTGTCCTGCGGCAATGGCTTCTTTTCACGCACGGCTGCGAGCTTCTTCTCAAAGGACGTGGGTCGTGACCGGGGCAGGCGTCTTCCAAAAGGCTCGTCGGGCTTGTCCTGCGGCAATAGCTTCTTTTCACGCACGGCTGCGAGCTTCTTCTTAAAGGACGTGGGTTGTAGCCGGGCAAGGCGTTTTCTAAGAGGCTCATCGGGCGTGTCCTGAAGCACAACGGCGACACCACTCCTCCTCCGTAGGTCCGCATTTTCATCTCCGGCATCGTATAGCTCGAAGACTTGCTTCTTGCTGGGTGGCTGTCCGTACGTGTCGCGCTGGTCGCCGGCCTGTGCTCGCGCGCGCTTGTTGCTTCTAGTAGTAGCGAGAGTGTAGAACAGCCCATTCATAGCATCGGGCACAGTGGCGAAAATAGTGTCTCCTGATCGCTATGGGTTCCGTCGTCACGTCTATATATGTGGTATGAATGTCGTGGTAGTTCCGGAGAGTGATGTGTGTATTTGACCGGGGCAGGCGCTTTCCAAGAGGCTTCTCGGGCTTGTCCTGAAGCACAACGGCGACACCGCTCTCCTCCTCCTCCGCAGGTCCACATGCTTGTCTTATTCATCACATCGACGAATTATTGCCTGATCAATAGCTGTCTATGCTGTCTATACGTGTCGCGCTGGTCGCCGGCCTGTGCCTCGCGTGCGCTTGTTCGTTTCGGGGTGTGGAAGGGCGAATTGATGGCGTTGGGGACGATATTCAAAGGGAGTCGCCTACTAGCTGTGGCTGTATCCGTCCACGATACAGGTCGTGTGTAGTAGGTGTTTTCCGGACTGTGATATGGACATGGGAAGGAGATGGCCTGGTCCAATGGCAAGACGTCTTGGAGGCCATTATAGACCAGCCGTAGCACTCGAATCCGGAAGAGTTCTCGTTCCGAAGAGGGACAGAGGTCGAAAGGTATGACAATGATTTGGTCGCCTTGGAACAGTGGAGTATTCCGGTCTACATCCTGTACACTAGTGTTCTATCGCGGCAAGCGCGCTGAGATTGTGAGCGGACGGGTGCCTTGCAATCGCCTCCTGGAGTGACGCATTCACTGTCGTGGCGTGCAAGGCGTTCTCAGCGTGGATGTGATGTATTCTGCTTCATTGTCGCTGAGGTGGGTGCTTCCGGCCTTGCTGTCGGTCATCCCAATGGTTCTGAAGTCTTGTCTGCGCAAATTGCAGAACTGAAGGTTGGTCTCTGCCGGGTCTCGGTGTTGATCGGTGTCAAGAACGGTGACGTTCCTTGTTGGCGGCTATGTCCCTGATCTTTCCTCCAAGCCCAAGTCTTGCCAACAAACAGCTCGTCGTCCTCAAACTGACACTCTACACCAATCTTACTCTCGCGACTCCGCCTCTATCATCACACTTCCGTACGTCCACATACCGTCCTCTCCCTCACACTTCGGCCGCTGACTGATCTTCCGCAGCCACACCTTTCTCTCCGCCGTCCTGCGCGCACTCACCGAAATTCTCCTCCAAACCCCACGTCCATCGATCGGTTTCTACTTTGGCCACGAGCGGGTTAGCAGCGTCTTCACTTGACAATTGCGGGTGGCTCGAGCAAGTTTGACTCGTATCGAGCAGCGGCGTGGTGAGACCGAAGTGAGAAATCCAGGGAGATGTTCGTAGTTCTAGGACTTGTCGTTGGATTTACTTGTCGTTGAATTCGAAGTGGAGGTCTTGATCGTAATCGTCCGATCGTCGTGCGTTGAGTGATGATGGTAAGTGGCTGAATGTTGTTTGATCGATACCCGGTCGATTGTTGGATAACCAATGAAATGATGAGTGAGACTGGGAGCGTGATATAGCGCGAGGGACGGCTGCCGCTGACAGGGTTGGGTCCCGCGATTGATGTCAGAGTTGGCAGACTCGACCAGTCGGTCTAGGCATTGTTGGCGTGCCCGGCGCATGTATTCGACTGCCCTTCCTGTCGGCGAGGATATCCTTGTAGTCCCTCACGCGCTGCAACATGCTCTTGCTGCGGTGTCATCCACGATCAAGAGCCCGATCATGTCCAGGCGCGGCACGTTCCAGTAGCCATCCTGTTCAAAAGATCGTGGGAGTCCATCGCGATCCGTTCTCACAGATGGCTCCAAAGATGAGATTCAGGGTCAGGGTCGCGACGAATCTCTCTGCGTGTAGCGGCTCGGTCTGAGCCGCCTCGCGATTCCAGAGTGATCGGCTGAAGTTGATTACTTGCTTCTGATCCTGGATTATCTCGTCCGGAGGGCAGCGAGAGCAGGTGTTGCAACAGCAGAAATAGCGAGGAGATCTTCGCAGGGTAGTCCTTGGCTTCTACAACTCAAGCAGTCAGCCAGAGGTGGAATTTGATCGAGGTTGAGATGGTTTCGATCTGGATGGGCAAGTGGCGTGGACAAGCACAACGGCTATGATGTGTCGCAATACTTCACCTATGCGAAGGGCAAGAGTGACGAAAAAGCAGTCAAAGAGAACCATCTGGCCATGTCGGCGATGGTTGAAGATGGTGGATAAGCACTCACGGGCATTGCCGTGGACGACAGAGCTCGGCAGTACGCCTCGCCGCAACCACCTTTCTGTTGATGCCATCTAGCAACAGTCTTCCACGACGCCATTATGACCACCGGCAAGAGAGGTTGGACAACAGCATAAACCTGAGAGGAATAGGCTTGAGACGACAGAGCCGGAGCCGCTCACTCAATCGGAAGAGCAAGATGCATTGGCCAATTGGTGACGGCCATCGCGACGAGGAGCCCGGCAATCCATTTAATTATTGCGTCTGCCAACACAATCGCAACGACTTGTTTGTGGATGTCGATCAGGCTGTGATGCACAAAAGCAACGATCTCGCCATGTGAAGGCTGACACCAAGTGTACGGAGTGGTGCCATAGCCATAGATCGTGCAGAAAAAGGGGGCATGCCGTTGAACGAGGAGCTCGTTGCGGAGCGGAAATCGGCTACAAATGATGCTGCAAACCGAGGGATGCTGGTAGCAGTGACCAACGCAACGGGCCTAAAAAGCAGCACTTGTTGTTGTCGTCGGTGTCATTGGTGTTTCTCGTTCTGAGTGTCGGCACCAGATCTTTCCGCCAACGCCTCCAGCAGGAGCCACCATGTTGACCTTTCTGTTCTGGCGACTGGTCAGATCTGACAACATCTCGGTCGGATCTGACAACATCTCGGTCAGATCTGACAGGATTGATTTCAATGCCATCGAGTCCCCGGCTCCTCGCAACAAGCCATCGAAGCTGGTGCATGACGATCGAGTCCAGAAGCGTCCAAGGGCGATCGCTCTCGAAGTCAAGATCGTTGAGGCCCGGCCATTTTGCTGGACTGATATGCTTGACACTCGTTCAGAATGGGAAGAACATAATTGTTGAGCACGTTGGTATATGCCCTCGTGTGCGATTCGTTCAGCTGGGAGCAATAGCAGTATGTTGGTGGTGCGCGTTCTTTCCCGTTTTCCAAGCTCTTGATCTGGACGAGAAGCAAGGCGTTGAGGAATATATTTATGGTCCGCCTACGGCAAGGTCGGCAACATTCTGCGTTCCGTGGGAGAGATGCTCTGCTCGTTCAATCCAGGCACTCGGACGGACAAAAGCTGTTAGGAGTGTGCAGGCAATAGGCCGAACTTCCATTTCGCTGGAGCGAGCTGGGTAGACGGAGCGCACGACAGTAGGGTATATACCCAAGGTAGGTAGATAGAGGAGATGATTGCGTTGATCAAAATGCAAGGCGACAGGACGGTAGTCTCAGGCGCTCAGACCACCTCGCTTAACGGGCCTATTAGCTGCAAGCAGCTGGCCCTACTGTAGGTGGTCTGAGGGTCTAGACGCGCTTTTTTCGTAATAGAGCGCAGCATTAGTATATAAACACCACTAACATACAGTGTAGCATTAATAACGGCTAGTAGCGACGATAGCGACACTAGGTATAATATTCAAATTTCGGACACTATAACTTTGTATAACTAGACCTGCTGAACAACCTCCTACTATCTATTTGTCTATACCTCCTTAGTAGCGACCTCTAATAGAGCTCGCGTACCTCGCATCTTAACGACGCGTTTATATAGTAGGACGCGAGCTCTATTAGAGGTCGCAGTTGGCGACCAATGCTAACAAAACTATATCTACCAGAACCGCACGCGCTCCCTCTACAAAGTTACAGTCCCCGATTCTCTAATAGCTCCCCCGAAGGCCCGCTGTAGACAACTAAAGGTCGCTAATCCCCGATCTTACGCTAGCGATATCTCGAGCAGCTTTAGTACTAGCAGCACCGGACAAGATAAGAACAGTACAGGGACGTCGGTCGTTAAGGAAAATCGATCGCAAGAGTAGTCTCCTAATATAGATATCGAGCGTATAGCTGCCCTGCTCAACTAGTTCGATAGGTGCCTAGGCGACGACGACGGTAGTAATAGCGGGCTTTTGGACGTACCTAGTAACTTCGACGATGCAGAAGGGCTTTAGGGTAGTCTACAAGCATCCGTTAAGGCGTCCGAGGAAGATTTGTCTATATAGAAGGTCCTAGGTAAAGGGGATATAAGGATCTATTTCGCCAGGCGACGCGAATAGGTAGCTAAGATAACCGCCGCTCTGTTGCGTACGCTAGTAGAGGTTAACAACGCAGGTATAGAGAAGGTCGTGCTTTAGGCGCTACATAATATATAGCGGCAAAACACTAACCCGGAAGCCGTACGTTCTACCTAGCTTAGTCCGGTAGGCGCTAACGGCAAGCCAACCCTCGAGATACCTAAAGACATAGTTAGTAGTCTATTTGTGCTGTCGCGCCGGCAGGCGTTTCTTTAGGTACGCAATGCAATTAACCAGGCGATCGACGAGCCTGTCCCCGTCGACAGCGGGCTACCTATAACTACCGCTTAGTAGATGCATTTAGTTTAGCAGGCGGTGCGACTCCTCCTTCCCTACTACGCTCGCCCGCCGCAGGTCCGGGCACTCTACTAGCTGCTATTTAACAACCGAGATCTTGTCTAGATCGCTGCTACGTCCGTAGGCAAGAGCCTCGTCTTCTAGGTGTAGCCTATTATCCGCAACAAGATGTCGATCCTAATCTTGCCCTTAAACTAGATTAGCAGGGAACAGTTTAAAAGGATCGAAGGCATAGGAGGTAAGCTAGTTGCACTAACATATAATACGAAGGCTAGTGCTACGGCGGACGACTAGAAACTCCTGTATTCTAGCAGGTGCACCTACTTAATGTTGTCTCTAGAGATAGCTATGCAGTCCTAGTTCCGGAAGCTTATAACAAGGACCGACATGCGGAAAAGGCTGGGAATACTCGTCTACGATGAGTTTTATCTCGTCTACTAGTAGGGCATTAAGGGAGGAGGATTCCGGAAATAGTATACCTAGCTAAAGAACCTCCGGACTATACTTCACGAGCGGGTAAAGTTTTACGGCTGCTCTGCGACGCTTAATGCGTCTACTCTACTCAAATGTTAGGAGGCGGCCGGGTTCGACCCGAACACTTAGCTTATTCGCGATCCGATCGATCGGCCGGAGATATCGATACGGTATTGTGCTATTCCGGACAGGATGCTAATAAACTAGCGGGCGCTTCGGTATCTGCTCGCAGACCTAGTCGGCCCGGACGGCGTTGCCAGACCTTAGAGCGTGGAGAAGACAGTCGTCTTTATTAACAGCCGTGCCGGCATCTATGCCGCTGCTACTAGTCTCCGGGCCTATATCTAAGTAAGGTATCCTAGTTAGCTAAGTTCGGACGAAGTACACTAGCTCGTAAGGACTTACTACGGCAGGACCGTAAGGAGGACTTAGGCAAATGTTATCCGAGAGTTCTAGAAGCCTAACTCCCGCATCCGCATCCTTCTAGCTACTAAGGCGCTTAGCCTAGGGGTTAACTTACCTAACATCAAACGTATTGTGCAGTACCGACTAGCTATAAACGGCACTATGCGTACTATTATCTAGCGTGCTAGCCGCGCAGTCCGAGACAGTCGAAAATGGGGAGCTAGTTCGTTTATGTTCCTGCATAATCCGTGGATGCTTAGTAATCGGGTTGTGCAAAGGCCGCCGGACTCTTAGGTCCCTACGAGATAGCAGAGCTAAGCAGACGACGATACCGCAACGCCTACGAGCTCTAACGCTAACATAGATTACCTATTAGATGCTAGTTCAGATGTCGATAAGCCTCTTTAGGTTAGCTAGTCGAAGAAAAAGAAGGGTAAACTAACAAATTAGCAGAAGCGCGACAAGATAGATAGATGTGTCTAGAAGTTTGTTAACGCTTGTCCGCCGAGCAGCACGTCCTTTCTACCGTCTTGTCGCCGCGTTGCGGCACTTAAGTTGTTTTCCGAGGTACCTAGGCTAGTAGCAGGATGTGTCTGTTGCGATATCTGCTCGCCGGCGTCCGCTCTGCCTTCGGATTATGTGCTCGAATAGGCGACTAATCTGGGTACTCGTACGGCGGCAAGTATTACCCAGCTATACCTTAAGTCGATCCGCGATAGTCTGATTAAATAGGAGTCCGGAGCCGCTTAGTTATACTATAGCAACGCCGTCTTTCCGGGAGTTCCTAGGTCTCTACTGCCTTCGTATGTAGTTAACTACCTTGCTAAAGCGTACGGTGTAGAGGACGCGCTACCCGATTTTAGCTATAGCCGGATCTAGGGACTCTATATAGGTGTCGACTTCGTAGTCTCTTCTAAGTTGTGCGACATGCTAGCACTACAGTTGTCGACCCTACGTAAGGTCGCGGAGTCTATTAAAGCCTAGCGGCTATAGGAGCTTGCGACTAAGCGCGAGGGTCGGGAGAGGGAGCGCTAGGAGGAGCGCTAGCGCTAGCAGCTCCGACGAGAAGAGGCCTCTTCTAGTCGAGAACGGGATTGTTTCGCAGCCTCTTAGGAAGTAAGGTCTGCTAGTGCTCCGGACCCTCGTATTGTCGCCTTTACTACTAGCAGTGCTCGTTCGGTCCTTGCTCGTACACCCTCCCTAGTATCGCCTACCTCCTTAGTCGTTACTAGTTCTAAGCGCCGCCGAGGGAAGGCGAAAGCTCCTCCTCTGCCTGCTCCCGGCCTGTCTGCTAGCGCCTAGCCTCTACCTCCTACGGCAGTTCCTAGCCCTACGGCGGTAGGCTCTCGGAAGGGCAAGAGCGCGGCTTCTAGTCCTATTGTCGCCCGAGCCTTGCCGGTGCGCAGATTCGGCACAGAATTGGATCCTAATCGTCGAGGCTCTCGTGCGCCTACTCCTGTTTCTCTAGCATCCTCCGAAGCAGCCTAGTCGCCTATAACTATAGAAACATCTCGAGGTAGGAAGCGGGTCGTAAACGGGGTTTATTAGCAGCATCGACTCGGGTAGATTAATAGTTATGTAGATAAGCTAAATAGAGAGAAGAGGTAGTCGGCGCTAGGTAGTTTGTTTTGCTAAGAATGCTAAGTTATAAGTGTATTTTTAGCTACTAGGCTCTTAGTTAACATTAGTTAACACTGTCGTCGACCTTATCTTAAGCTAAGTTAATATTAATATCTTACAATATAGATTAACAATAGTTAGCTTCTAGTTCTCGCTGTATGCGTAGTCCTCGTCTACCTGCCCCCTAGTCGCTATCTAATTCGCCCGAGGGCTCGCCGCCACCTACGACCAAAGCTAGCTAGCAGACGAAACCTAAGCCGACTAGGAGGAAGAGAGGGAACAACTAGTATAGCGACTCGAAGTCCGCTCGCGAGAAAGTAGACTTTATACTACAGACCATTCGCGGGCAGCACCTGTCGTTCGAGGACTTCCTAACGCTTTATATAACGACTAAGAAAGAATAGAACACACCTAACTAGGGCGAGCGGGCGGCTACTAGGGCGGCAAAGTTAGCACGGATTCTGTAGGAGGATAAAGTAGTAGAGTGCATCGCACTACATATGTCTAATAGTAAGTAGCTAAGTGCTACGAGTCTAGCGAAAGAGCTCGAGGATCTAAAGGGACGGAAGGTAAGCAATATTAGCACGTATAGGTTCTATTGCTAAGTCTATATAGGAATTCGGGTCTTAGGACAGAAAACTGCCCGCAGAAGAACTGGATTACAGAGACGCGGTAGCAGCTATAGGTTAGTACGTCCTATCTATTTAGGCTCTCGTGAAGGAGCTCTTAGGCTTGCCGGCAACTTAGGATCTCTCTAAGTTAATACTCCGCCGCATTAGTCTTATTTCTAGTATACTTCTGCGCATAAGACATCCTCGATCCGGGAACTAGTTCGCTATGCAGTTAGGAGTGTACCTGTAGAGTTAAGGTGTCAAACGTCGCGTTCTTGCGGTCCTGGCTAGACTAGGTATATACGGATACCCGAAGAGTATATACCGTTGCAACCGGATGCTCCACGACCTAGCTGCTAGTCGCATTAAGGCATTCGGCCGGTCTAACCTTACCTATAGTATATTCGACAACCTAGACTACTTTGCCCGCGTCGGCTAGCATAGCTTCGGCAGGCGGGACGTCCTAAAACATATTACTACCGCAAAATAGTTTAAGAGCATCGAGGTGCTACGCTTAGGCCTAAAGAAAGAACTATTCCGAGAGGACAGGCCGCTTTAGCTACAAGACATCCTAGATAGCCCGGGTAACCGGCACGACGCTTAGCAGAAGGCGATCTTACTCTACTTAATCGCAAGCGCTATAGCAAGGGTGTATCTAGCCGACGTTGCACAGGCATTCGGTGTCGAATCTAACGATTCTGTTTTAAAAAAGAAACCGAAGAAGAAGAAGAATATTAGCTAGGACCCTAGTATTAGTAGAGATACCGCTACCGGTAGCGAAGCTAACCCTAACGGCATCGACTAGACTAAAGTAAAGGGCTTCCCTTAATTCCCGGCTTTTAATCGCATAGTAAAGCAGAAAACTATTAGTACTACTATAAATCTAATCTACGAACAAGAGGGCACGACCAAAGGCACTTATAACGTTATAGAGAATATACTAGAGGAGCAACTTAAGCTTAGGGAATTATACGAACAGGCCGTTAAAGGATAGAACGCGGACTAGATCTACCGCCCTAGTAATTTCGACTGCTACGAACGCCCTCCTACTACTTAGACCTAGCCCTCTACTAGGCAGACCTAAGTGCCCGCTCCTCTAAATTAGTCGCCTATAGCTAATAACTATCGTCCCGGCACACAAATTTAGCCCCCCTCCTCGCAACATTAGCCGCCTACCTCGCAAAGCTGCCCTCCTAGCTTACAATATCAGCCGCCTACCTCGCAAAGCTGCCCTCCTAGCTTATAATACTAGCCGCCTACCTCGCAGAGTTAGCCTCCTAGCTCGCAATATCAGCCGCCTACCTCGCAGAGTTAGCCTCCTAGCTTATAGTACTAGCCGCCTACCTTACAGAGTTAGCCTCCTAGCTTACAATACTAGCCGCCTACCTCGTAGAACCGCCTCCCCACGCTACGGAATCCGCCTCCTACTAGTCGAGACTAGCCCCCTAGCACTCGCAATCGACTACCTACGGACGGAGAACGTGCTAAGGACGACGTTCTGCGTGTTCGACGGCTAGTCGAAGACTTTACGGGCAGTGCGTATAACCCCTCTAGGTATATTCTACTAATATACGGCGATCAGCTCTCCGTAAGCAACATACAGACGTAGCTGAAGGAGTCCCGGGAGAATAAGGACGATTTTAACCGCATATAATAGGTACTGCTATTACCTAGGCTCTTCTACCTTAAGATATATCTAATACAGGCAATCGAGAACAATTTTAACAGCAGAGAGGGCTACCGGGCTAAATCGTTACTCCTGGTACACCGGGAGATAATAGAGCGGAAGATATGTCTATTATTTCACGCGCCGCATAGCTATCTAGAACGACTAACACTCGACAGCTTTAATGCAAGGGTGCTAGCATTCGTATACGAAGAAATCGACCCGGTAGTTCCTAAGAGGCATGTTATATCTAACTACATCTAGGCGCTGTTAGCCGACGGCTTTATAGGTCTAGTCGGAAAGGTGTACAAGAAGGTGTTCTTGCCGTCTGCTCGTCGCCTAGAACCCGATGCTATTAAAGCTAACACCTAGAAGGCAAAGAATTCGTACTCCTCGAAGAAGCAGCAGGGGAAGAAGGCAAAGGCGACTAAAAAGGCAGCTGCCCGGATCGATAGAAACGAAGAGCGGAGAAACTATGTCCGATTCCTACATATCGTCGAGACGTATTATATGCTCAGCCGGGCTATTAAATATGCGGACATTAGCCTACTGCGTCGAGTCGTCAACCGCTGTATCCTAATCTTCTATATACGCAGCTACAAGAATTATGCTTTTATTATGCTGTAGATAAAATAGCTAACCGATTCTAAGGCGTTAGATCCGGTGCTGCAAAGAGCGATACTAGCGAACGGGTTCGTAAACATAGCGGGTGCCGAGGATAGTTAGTTCGAGATTAACCGGGCAAACGAGTTCCTTAATCGATACCTAAAGACTCTTATTAGCAGCCGCCGCAATAGGACATTCGACGTCGAGAATTAGCTAGAAGAGGCAACCCTCTTAGCAACGTATACTAGCTATCTACGAGAGGTTATAGAGGCTAGCTTCGGGGAGTCTACAAACATAAAGCACACGTCCCTAAAATTAGTTAAAGAGGTACATGCCGTCGCAGCGGCATACTAGGACGAGACGTTAAAGACCAAAGAAGTCGATCCGGATCCTAACGTAGTAGCCTAGTTTTACGCTATAGACCTATATGCTATAGGTGTTAAGAACCTAGTAACTCTAGTTAAGAATGTTAGCCGTCTAGAACGCTTTAATAAGAACGTAGTAGTTAAAGGACAACAGATTGTACAGGCCGACTAGCCCTTATTATCTGTTAGCATAGAGCTTCCGGACCTAAGGACGGACCCTTACTTACAACGAGCGGTAGCGACCGACCTAACACCTAGACTTATTATGTTATCCTAGGATCCGATAGACGGATACGAATTAGAGCTTTTACAACAAGGCGAGGTAGAGTAATGTTAGTTACTTCGCTAGTCGCTACGTGCTATACAGGAGTAAACCGGGTGTAGCAGGGCGCTGTTATGCGCCTGCTATCGTTAGCTAATTCACCGAAATTTACGGGCATTAATTGTGTTAACTACACAGGTGCCTCCTAGTATATCTACCGCCCTATCGACATTATTACTCGGAACTCTTCTATCTACTAATAACATCTCGACTCTACTTTATTATCCACTTCCTTATCTACTCTCTTGTCTACTTTATCTACTAATTAACTATCTCTTCTATTACCTACCTTCGCGAACGTACGCGAACTCGAATACTAGCTTACTATAAGCACTCCTACGAGCGGCAGAAACCTCTCGGGTCTCTAGCGACTAGCCGACTTTGGCGAAGCCCTACTAGGCACTAATTAAGACTAGTACAACGCGGCATGCATCTAGATATAGGCGAACTAGTTCAGCTAGCCAAAAATACGGATATTAGAGCTCGAAGTAACAGCGTTTATCGTTAAGCTTTATAGCGTCCTTATATAGGAGGATAGTGCTATACTAGATCTACTTAAGAGATTTATACCTAGGTTATACGCCTCTAGCAGACCGCACACCGAACTTATGCTTCTCCTCGACAGCCGAGCCGACTAGGCGAAGCTTATTCCCCGGGACAAGATCGCTGCGCGTATGCGCGGCCGCAACGATTTCTACCCGTATGCAAGCACTACTTCGCTTTCTACGATCCTAGCTAGCTTTATAGTAGGTGCCGAGCGCATAGGCGAGCCGGAGGAGAAGGATAGTTAATGCGGCTGCGACTAATGCGGTCTATACGATGACCAGAAAGGCTTCGTTAAAGGCTGCTACACATTCCCGGCGCCGGATAGTTTGTCTAAGCTCTAGTCGGGCGCGTATACTAACTGCCTGCTAGACGGCAATAAGAAGGGATGCAGTATTAGCAGAAGGAAGTTATCGCGAGTTTACGACAGGCTAGCATCTAAAAACACGGCTAATACGTCGACTAGACGGCGCAACGATCCGCTATTAGCATTACTTAGACGCGTCCTAGCCGAAGTTAACATTGCAGACATCTTCGACGGAGATAGTGTCCTAAATGCCGTCAGCTATCCTACTTCGAACGACTCTATCCTACGAGAAGACTATATAGTAGGTACACTTAACATTCCATTCGTCTTTAGCTAGTACGATACTACGGAGGCTTACGTCGGTCGGATAGAAAGCGCAGCGGCTAAGACTACAGAAGCATGTCGGACTGCTATTAGGAATGCCGCTATAGCTCGAGACCAAACTAAGATAGCCGCGGCCGAGGAGAGACAGGTGTCCTTATCCGGATCTAAAGACTCTATACTAGTGTTTAGCATACTGAAGGCTAAGGTCCGAGAGCGTAAGCAGTATAGGAGCACGAGATTAGAGCGACTAACTTAAGGCAGGAGGGTTCCTGTCGACGAGGACCGTTCTAGGCGCCGCTCGGATCGAAAGAATTTGCCCGGCAGCTTCGGAGAAATAGACGTTAAAGATAAAGACGATCTAGTCGTCCCTTCGGCCCGGAAATCCGGAAGGAAGAAACTAGCACTTACCGACCTGTTTAGCAGCCCCGAGCCGGAGACTACGCTAGCGAAGAAGCAAGCTTTAATAATAAGCAACATCTTTAGCAGCTTGCTAAGCAGTCGCAATAAGAGTCGCATAGTAACCTAGCCTTCCTAGCCTCGCGCCTCGCAGCCGCCTAGGCGGAGGGTCTACAAGCCGCGACAAATTTTAGACGAGGAGATAGTCGACGCCGGAGGGGACCGAGACGTTACTATAGAGTCCGTGCCTACGGGCACTATAAGGCCTAGTAGGAGCAACAAAGTAGACAAGAGTAATCGCCGCCGTAAGCGGTAGTTAGATAGCTACACTAAGACACTAGAGCTTGCTTAATTTATAGCGCCTACACTGCTATTTTAGATTCGCGTTTTGCTTTATTACCTACGTAGCTGCTATACTGCCGTCCTGTCGTTAGGATAGCCCTATAGGACTAGCGACCGCTTCTTAGCATTTGTTTAGCGTATTGCGCCTTAGATTTTACGAACGGCAGTCGCTCTAACACGACATGCTAATCAGCAATAGACTACAAGCCCGTTATTAAAGGTCCGTTCGCACCTGTCGTTAGGATAGCCCTGCAGGTCGACAGCAAGTTGCCAGATACATTCTTCGAATTAAACCTTAGTATCCCTATTGGCCATCGCCTTACATTACTCAGGTGTTGCGTAAACCTAGTAGTGTCATAAATAGGAGCGCAGCTTCTTCATCCGTATTATACTTATTATCTAAGCTGCTGTAACGCCGGAGTCCAGGACTTACATTATGCCTACGCTAAAGTAGGCGGGCCTAGTATATATACACGGACTAAGGAGTCTAACATAGCCTCGAGGCTTGTAAACATAAGAGGAGCCATAAGACGAGGTCTGAACCGTAGACCGGAATAAATCTTAGATCCGGCTATACCGCACACCTTATAATTCCTAGTACTACTAGAATAGCCAAAGTTACTGCTAAGTCCTTACTACCGGAGCGAGGCTAATAAGCCATATAACCGACTTTACGGCTGAGATCTTACTGCTAAAGTAAGCCTAGTAAACTATGTAACCTAACCGCGACGATAAGTAATATCGTGCTCCCTAAATACCTACGTACAAGGCGCGACAGCAAACCTATCACGCGCTGTCATACGCGCAGGAGGGGCCGCGTAGTGAATTTACGAGCTAGCTAACGTACTAACTAGCCGACTCGAAAGCGGTAATTATACTGGCTGCACAGAGGGCAACCTACGTATATCTATAGCCCTACTAACCTCGTTTCTTAATCTTCTTTCTCCATCCTTTATTAACCTCCTTCCCCTTCTGCCTTCCTTACATTATCTACTACATTATCTATTACACTATCTATTACACTATCCGCTACACTATCCGCTATCGTCCGCTTGCGTCGAGCAGGCTACTATTCGTAACTACGCTGCCTTATCAGAAGCAGCTATTGTAAGCTCATAACTTCCTAACATTTACCGCGATTTATAATCTAAAGACTAACGAGACTATAGCACTACCGAAATGTCCGAGACTCTAGGAAAACGCGCGAAGATTATCCGCGACGGTCTTGAGCGCCTAGCGAGCTAGGGCAATACGCTATCCGGAACAGACTAGGAGGAGTATAAGGCCGTTATAAGGTAGCTATAGAAGTATTAGTTCGGCTATAAGCAAGTCGAGCATACGAAGGAGAGCATCGCGGAGTTTATTAGAAAGCTTTACTAGGCTCTATTATAGGAGGATAGAGCGGCGGTACAAAAATGCAGAGAGTTTATCCTGTCGACTTATGCAAATAGTCGCCCTTACAGCGAACTAGAGTCTATCCTAGATTCTTTAGCAAGCTAGGCGAGGCTTATTAGCCCGTAGGAAATTAAGGACCGTCTGCGTAGCGACATAAACGTTAACCTATAGGGAAGCGCTACGAAGCTTAGTGCTATCCTAGCTAGCTTTATAAAGGGTACAAATAAAATAGGCGAGCTAGACGATAAGGTAGGTTAACGTAGCTGTAACTAATACGGACTATCTTCAGACGCGAAAGGCCTAGTTAACGGCTGCTTTACGTTTCCCGCGCTAGACAGCAAATCTCTCCTCTTCGGCGGCGCCTACACGAACTGCCTACTTAATAGTAGTTACTACTTATGCAGCATTAGCATAGTCCCGGTAAAGAAGCGCGTATCGCGTGCGAGCAAAGGTAGCAAGCGAGAAGAAACTTAGCCGTTGTTATTGCTAAACAGAGTTACCTAGCAAGTGCGCATTAGCGAGATCTTCGACGATAGTGCTAGTATCCTAGACTCCGTTACCTATCCTACCTTAGACGACTCTATCCGGGTAACTAACCGCATAGTAGGTATACTAAGCGTTCCCTTTACCTTTAGCCGGAACGACGATGCTACTGTATACGTTAGACGGATTAAGAGCGTATTAAAGGACGGAGTAGAGGAGTATCGGTCGATACTACGTAATTAAGAGCTCTGGAACTTATCTAAGTCCGATACTGGAGATGCTTAGTCGATAGGATTAGGCATTTCGAGGCTAAGAATAAAGACTACAAGTCCGAAGAAGAAGACGCCTCGGAGGACAACTAGTAGGATAGAGGAGGAGCTAGAGGAACTAAGGAGGGAGCCTAAAGACTTCGCGCGTAATTAGCGCCGCATTACCCGCTTATAGAGCACTACCTAGCAGCCCCAGGCGGACGAGATAGAGGTAGACGATTAGCTAGTAAGCCGCCGACGTCGTCGCCGCTCTAAGAAGACTTCCTAACTCTCGCTAGAGTTTGTACGGGAGGACTTAGATAAGGATCTCGAGGGGATCTAGACGTCTAGCCGTCCCCCCTTTAAGGACGGCAGGATAGTTAGTTCGAAGGTAGATAAGACACCTAGCAAGAAGAAGAAGGGTAGTATTTTCTCGGACATAAACTTAGGCTTAGGTTTCAGCCCGGATCCCAGCGTAGAACCGGAACCCCGGACTAGAGCGATAGGGATGTTCGACAGGTTCCGTAGCCGTAGTAGCCGCTTAGTTGCGCTATTAAGTATAGTAAAGCCTCGTATAGCGGAGGCACTAGCTCGTCGAGCATACAAGCCTCGGGATTAGGACACACGCATAAAGGATCTCGGTAAGGACGACACGACCTAGGACCTTACTAACACGTCTACTAAGGTAGGAAAGTAGAAGCGCCGCGAGTCTAGCTAGGGCGGTTGCTACTGCGACCGCTAAGAAACGGAGCGACAGGTGCGGATAATAAGAGGGCACTACGGAGTATGCGGATGTTTTGACTTAGATTTCAGTACTTTTATTACATTTACTAGCATCGCGCTACGACTTTAGCAGAGCAGCATCGAACTTAGCCCGTCGTTAGGATGGCCCTACGGGTAGAGCGATTGCTAAGCGAGCATTAGATTTTACGCATCGCGACTCCTATATAAGATAGGAGTAGAGACGAGACATAACGCGGACGGCGGTGGACTACAAGTCCTAACATCGCTATCTAATTCTACCTATTAACAGGATAGCCCTACAGGTTAAAAGCATGCTTATAGTTAAGTCCTTTTTAATACAACCCTAGTGCCTTTATAACCCGAACTGTCTTATTTACTAGTGCTCTAGCAAACGTAAGGCTCCCTTTTATTAAACATTACTATATGACAATAGAGTTCGCCGTAAGATTATAGAACACGCGAGGCGATTGCTATTCTTATAGCACTTTAGCATAACTATTTATTAGATAAAGGCCGGCAACGTAGATAAGTCGACAGCTATATACGAATAGCAATTAGTAGCTAACAGAATTCACTAACGAGATGCTAACGTTGCGCCGCGTAGCCAGGCGACCGAATAGTATATAAAACAACCCCGTAAGAGCCCCTAAGACTTCTCTCGAACACTAACATTAACAACTATTAAGCGAGACTAATAAGCATGCCTTAGCTGCCTAGGCAAACATCCGAACTATACTAACATTCGCCAGATACTATATGCTTCTCCTTAGACGACTAGTTAGTCTATCGTAGTGTTAACCGCCACCCGAAGTAAGGTCTACGAAAGTTGCGCGCCTTCCGGAACTACTTAGAAGAAGAGCGCTAGGCGTAGCGGTAGGACAAGCGTATAGCGTAAGAACAAGACTTCGAATCCGCATACGATCTTCTAGTACGGCGCCTATCCGACAACCGCAATTAGTCGCGATACGGAGGCTTAGGATACTATATAGGAAGCTCTAACTACTACTACATAGATAAGACACAAGAATTACGTTTAGGACAGCGCGTAGAGGGGAGGCTAGGGATAAGGCTAGATAACGGACGTAATACTAGAGATACTAGGCGGACGACCCGGAATCTATAGCCTGCCTAAGTTAACAACCCGTTTATAACGCGGCTAGCGCCTCGCAGCATAGCGCCGTCGACTTATCGCAATACGGGATAGCATCCCTATGTCGAGACTGTAGCAACTTAGTCGAGTGTACGCAGTCGCTCTAGCCGACGACTAAGAGCTTATTAACCGCTATTAACGAAGTAGAACCTAGCGGATTAGCAGAGTAGGGCGGCAGCGATTAAGGCTAAGGAGGAACGCGCGCGGCAGCGTCTTGCTATGGCGGACAAATAACATAGTACTAGCGACGGATATAGGGGCGCAATAGACACAGGCATAGTAATTTTAAGCTTTTGGCATAAGAATCTAGCTACGATACTAGTTGGAAACTAATACCCCTACTACGCACGACAGCAATGGAATTATAGCATAATTTTTACAGTAGTATAATTAGATCGACATGCAGCTTCTTATACATACCTCAATTATGCGATAAAAGTAGTTTTGAATTTTCGATGTCGCGGCGCTACATAGCATCACCCAAAAACGCTACTAGGCCCTCAGACCCTCTCAGGCGAGGCGCTCGAAGAGGTTAGTGCTTGCCAAGAGGGTCTGTGCTTCTGAGACTAACAGGACGGGAGGTCGGGTGCCTTGCAAGACTCGCTTACTAAGCATGAAAAATGTTACTCGCAAACATCCATCATCGACATCCTCTATGATCTCTGCTGGGATGCCTCTCGATAGAATACCGATATGCCGTGGCGCATGTACGCACGAAGGCGCCGACCTCAACCCGCTGACTGACCACCTACTATAGCCTACCACGCTGCCACCAACTCACCGCTGTCATCACCTCACCGCTGTCGAGCAGCGAAATCGACAAGAGCTTTCCCACCTCTGACAACGATGGCACGGCTAACCCACCACCATCTCCAGAACGACGAAGCAAGAAAACTCACCAGCTTGAGCAGACCTCACCTCACGGTAATGCTCTGCTCCGCCGTCCGCGCGCTTTCCAGCAGCTCGAAGCCAGATCTCGAGGCCTGCAACGCCGTCACAGTCTCCAGCAACCTCGCCGCTCATCGGTACATCATTGTTCCACTCGCCGCGCTCATCAAGTGACAGGAACTCCGTCCTGCCGACTCACGCCGAGGTAGCATACGGTGCTCGATGCGCCCTCGTACAAGCTCTCGCCTGAGCACGAGCACGACTGCCTGGCCCTACATTGTCATTTCAGACCCAGTTCTGACCATCATGGCCACCGCCGCGCTCGCTAAACACACTCCGAGAGACAAGAAGGATCTCTGATCAAGGAGACGAGTGTATGGTTCTCAAGAAGAAGAAGAAGAAGAAGAAAAGAAGTGAAGGGACTTTGTGATATCCAGTACTTTTCCCTGATCTTTCGGAACATTGCAGGTGGGTTATGCGGAAAGTAGTCGTACCTGTGGGCATTCACAAATTGTGGCCGAGCAGAAGCATGAATGAGCACGGAATTGTCACTGAGGAGCCTTGGAATGGGGTGAGGTGAACCGAACAGGATGCAGAGCCGTAGCGTGCGTCTTTGCTCGCATTCCACGGTATTGTACAAATGAGATCATTCACTTCAGATCTCGTTGTTGCGTGCATCTTTCCCGACGTCCAATCGACTCCTGCTCGCAGCTGATATCCCGGTGTGTCATTATCCTCCAGGCATTCGTCAATCCACTCAGTTCATGCATTGGAAGCCTTGAACTTGACCGCTGGCCAGTCTTGTTGTGTTTCTTCGGTTGCTCGATTTCCCGTTGCTCGCCAGCCCAGGCCGCACGATCGGTGGTTCGCGGTTCGCGGTTCGCGACTCGGTTCGCGTCTGCCAGATAAAGCGATCCAGCTCATCACAATCAAGTGCAGGTTTCTTCCGGGGTGCTCGCGGTGCGCAATGGTGTTGGTCGTCGTACTGGTCATCACCGCGCTGCTGCACGAATCTTCGAATCGCTGCACAGTCGGTCTCGTGCGACCTCGTATGTGGCTCATGGACAAATGGGAAGAAGCGGTTGGGGTGAGAGTTCTCTCGGAATCCGAATACGCGGAAGACTTGTGGATGAGGCTGCTGCGAATCTCCTGGAAGGCATCGACTTGCGCGGGACACGGGTGGAAAAGAAGGGAGTAAGTCCACTCCATTCGTTCTCGACCAACACATGATCTCCGACGCTTTCACTTCATCACTTCACACATGACAAAACCCCATATCCGTCAGCCTGTCAAGGTGATCCCGTCACTTCTTGAGAAATACGTGCCAAGCGCGCTAGCCTTCTTGCCCTCCAGCTTCCCGTCCAGCTTCCATTCTTTCCCTTCCGTGCGGAGTCACCAACTCTCCAAGCTCACCACCGCAGATCGGGACTCATCCTCCATCTCAACATCATCGTCCGCCATCAGTCGTCTCCGGACTTTCAACACCCACCATGCACTCCCCAAGCTTCGTCCAGAGCTTCTGCGTCTCGCGCATGCCGCCACCTCCGCCATGCCCGCCACTGCCACCCACTCACGACGCCTTGCTGGCGTTTTGTGTCTCGCTCACAGTCATGAGCCTGCTCACGATCGCCGCCGGAATGACCGACACCAACATTCGCGAGGGTATGGATCTCGTCTCACCTCTTCACTCTGCGTCTTCTGACACTGACTGACACCTGCAGCGTGCTTCACGCGAGTGCGCACGCTCTCCGCATCGACCCGCTCTCATGTCCACGCCGCCACCGACTTCATCATGCGTATCGCTGCGCTCGCACTGGCGTCTTTGAGCGCTGAATTCACATCCTGCAAAGCTGCCGTCCTCCGAACTTCGAAACCCTTCATCGACTTCATCCTACAAACCGCTGCTCCCTCGATCGCTCTGTTGAGCGCTGGGCTCACCACTTGCAAAGCTTCTCTCAGCCAAGCCTGCGCCGGCGTGGCAAAGACATCGACCGACTTCATCGACTTCAAAATCACTTTCGCAACGGATTTCTTCGGAGCCAGCTACAAGACTCGCCAAGCTGATGCAACATCCGTCAAACGCCTTGACCAAGTCGACAGCACGCACTACACCACTGAAAAGGGAGGCGACACATCAGAGCATGAGGATGATAGCGAGTACACCGATGCAAATAGCGAGGAGAGTAATGGCTGGACTGTGGTGAAGAAGGAACGCCATGAACGTGAGTTTATCCCTTATCGGACGCCTCAAGACGATCATGCTCGACTAACAGCTCGAACCAGAGACATGCGTGATGTGCGATTCTGACAAGGAAGAGTGAACAGAAGGAATGTGCATGTGAGATGCGAGATGTGAGATGTGATGTGACGCGCGGACATTCACAACGGGCGGCGAGAAGCCAATATAGCAGAGTACGCTTGCAGCATGACATTCGGCGGCTTCCACTGGGATCTGCCGTATGAAAGATAACAGCAACTGCTCTGCTTGGACCCAAACGAATTCAATCAGTTATGACTTTCCTTTGTAGGACGCGGCCGCTCCACTCTGCTTGACACGAACGGAACATCGCTGGTTTGTGTAGTAATCGACGCGAGAGGGAGAATCATCCCGAAATCGGAAGAAAGGGACCAGTTCAGGAGCATTGTTCAGTCGGAAGGAAAGCCGAGTCGACAGGGAAGTCACAGCTGTGTGAGTGCAATGTGAGGTGAGTGCTACGCGTCGGTTTGTTTTGTTTTGCGACTGCCTCCATCACGACTGCCTTCCTCCAAGCCAAGCCAAGCCTCATCAACAACCTCCGTCACTGATCCTCATCAACAACCTCCATCACTGATCCTCATCAACAACCTCCATCACTGATCCTCATCAACAACCTCCATCACTGATCCTCATCACATAACTCATCAGTATCCCGCATCACACATCACACATTCATGCACCCATCAATCCTCACCTCCGCCTTCCATTCGAGTCTGCTCGAGCAACTCCCTTCACCCATTCTGAACCTTTGCAGCTCGCCGGAGCATTCACACACGTGGACGACCACCTTCGCACGATCGGATCACCTTCGCACCATCACATCTCCACGACCACCTCCACACGACCGCCTTCGAGATGCCACCGCATCACCCGCCCTCGAGATGCCGCCACATCACCCGTTCGGACGACAACGCCCATGCTTCCATACCCGTGCGGCTCTCCGAGCAGCAAGACACCTCGATGTCGTTGGGTGAAGTCCGGCTGTTTCCTATCAGACAGTTCTTTTGAGCTGGAAGACGTCCTTCATGGGAGCCATGACGGTCAGGTGGACTGAAGATTGTTGCTCTGAAGATGGTCGCTGAGAAACTCGACACCGGTGCCACCCACCGTCAACAAAGCCCACGCTTCCTACCATGCTGCTCTCCGAGTAGTAAGACATCTCCTCGCCTACTTTGGCTCATGGGTACATTCCCGGGAGAGTGTTGTATGGTGAAGTCCGGCTGCTTCTCGATCAAACAGTTCTTCGAGCTGGAAGACGTCCTTCATGGGAGCCATGACGGTCAGGTGGACCGAAGATTGTTGCTCTGAAGATGGTCGTTGATGAAGCTTCGACACCGGTGCCGCCCACCGTCAACAAAGCCCACGCTTCCTACCATGCTGTTCGCAGTAAGACACCTCCTCGCGAACTCTCGCTTATGGACACTTGTTCCGGGAGGTCGTCGTATGGTGAAGTTCGGCTGCTTCGATACCATGCCATCCCCTGCAAAGGAGCGGCAAGACACTAGCTGTCGTTTGGTTTGAGGCTCCAGTCCACGCTTCGCACCAGCTCGCCGTCAAAAGCTTGCAGATACACTCACTCCTCACGGAGCAGAAGCTGTCGTATGGTGAAGTTCGGCAGTTGGACACTGGTCTCGACTCGGGACACCTCAGACTCGGGACACAGTAGTGAGCATCGATCCGCCACTCACCGGACCATCGCGGAGACCAGCCTGTCAGGCCAGCTCGAGCTCACTGTTCTCTGCACCTGTGGTTTGGCCCATCTCCGCTTGAGATCATCTCGCTTGTCTGGTACTAACTATTTCACACAGAGGTCTACCATGCCCGCTCCACCTCGACCCGCCAACGAGCTACCATCTACCGCCTGTTGTTTTCGCAAGTCCTCAACACCACTCCTACGGCCTCATCGGTCAACGACACCGCCTCTACGATGCTGCGCTGGCCGATGTCCCGGACAATCCGCGAGCAATTTACCATCGACAATGTTCACGCCCTGCCCCTTGGACTCTACAATTACGAAGGGACGAAGAAGACCGGGATGGCACCACAAACAGCAGGATGTCACAACCGACTTCATCAACAACCACGAAAACCAGCTTTTGCTCCAACGCAGGCCCTGCTCCCAACAAACGCGGCTTCCTCTTCGACAGACACACCTGCAGATTTGTTGGTGTTTGCCATGGTAATCATCCCCTTCTCGCTGCTTCGCATCTCACCCCGACGTAGCTGACGTTTAGCAGAGAAAGCAGCAACCCTGGTGATGTCGCCTTCGACCCCGGCTTGCTCACCAGCCTACGCACGACCACCATCAACCTGGAACTGAGCTCCCGACTTACCAGGCGCTCGTGTCTCGCAGCAACTTCTCGCCGTCAGCTTCTCGCCCTGCAGCGCTGCAGTTGCCGTTCCCGGCTCGACAGTCGTTCAACGATCAGTAAAGCAACGCTACGTCCTCCGCAGCACACAACTGAAAAACCGTCAGGATCGCGCACGGTCCCACAGAGTCTTTGACGCCTCACGCTTGACGCCACGCAACCCTCGATCAAACCCAGCTTACGCCCATACTGGTGGCCGCGCATGATCGCGTGAAGAGTCAGAAGACAGAAGTCAGTGGAAACCCGATCGAGCTCGCATGGCTGCTGCAGCGAACGCGCAGCGAGCAGTCCAAGACAGCATGTGCCATTGCTGGAGATCGAGTCAAGACCATGTCACATCGTGATCAGACGTTCAAGAGTTCATCCCAAACTCCAACTGGATCATTGCCGGGCGCTACGACGACTTTCGGGGGTATACAAAACGCATCATTCTGTATTGGCACGATCAACGGATGCGATGAACCCATCGCGTTCAACTGAGATCTTTTTCACGGCGCTGGACTTGTCACTGTCGACAGCGACCGCCAGTCCCAGCAACTGTGGCCGGACCACCTAATACTGCCACGACAATCGGCACTACACCGTCTCACTTCATCGTGGCACCAACTGCACATGATTTCCTCGCTTCACCAGTCTCTGTCGGCCTCGCCGTGAGCAGACACCTGGACCAGTGTTCAAACCGAAGTACGTCGCTTGAACTTTCCCGTGGATCGACCAACACCATCATCTCTCCATATTTACCCTAGAAGCGAAGACGCCACGATGGCCGACGATTCCACCATGGACCGCAGGCGCCTCATCAGCCGCCAGCAAGACTAGCTGAGTAGCTTGGATTTTGTCAGCGTCGGAGAATCCTTTGGCGAGAAGGTCTTCAGATCCAGCTCGCATGTCGTCCATGGATCAACAGAACAACACATGACTGATCACGAGTCGTCCATTGGCCACCGCACAGTCCGACAAACAGCACCGCACGGTACAAAATCAAGCGAGGTTACGATCATCATCACAGAATATGATCAGGCCGCTCGCGACAACCTCATGTCCTCACATCCGCCCCGTCAAAACAAACCGTTCTTGGCGCCCTGCCCATCGTCGCCTGGCGAGATGTCGAGACTCGAAGCTGCCAATGGGATGATTCGCCGTTTCCTTTGAGATGAAGAATGCCGCCAGAAACCCGAGTGAGGTCTTGCCATCCTCGAACGCCCTGCTCCTGGCCTCGGTGCTCCTGACCTTGGTGCTCTCAGCCTCAACAACCTCGCGACTTGGACAATTCTCTCCGTGCCCTGGCCGAGGGTGGTCACGCATACCGAGTTCACCCTTCGTGTTCCTCGCGCATTACCCACGATCACCTGTCAACCTCCAATACTCATCGTCATGGCGAACATGGTGTGGAAGTTGTGGAATGGCCCGGTAGCGAACCACGCCACGCAAGGTATGACAAGCAGCTCCACCGCCCGCTCCGATCTGATCTGATATTTTCTCGCAGTGATATCGACAAACCCTCTCTCCCATGAATTCTGCCAGACCCAGTCTACCTTTGTCAAGCCGTCATGCGCAAATGCCAGACTACAGCTTCAAAATCTGCTCCGCAAAGTACCCACCTCATCCGACAACTTCTGCTCTGGAGATCAATGCACCCCACGCCCGATGGCACGAACGCTGCGGATACAGCAACATCAGTCAGTCACTGGCATGGTCATGCAGCGCTCCCAATCCTTCCTACGCTTTCCCGATCAGCCGAACGTGCACTGCCTTCTAGAGCATCCTCCCATGCGCTCGAACTTCTTCGGTCCTTGAACCCTGTCTCTTATTGAGCCGTGACACTAAGTTCGATCGTGACAAGAATCTACCAGACGCATTGCGCGTACCAGAGTCCATCCGGATGTCTACTGCCCTCACCGCCGTCGTCGTTCCCACCGACCTCTCGACGCGTCTACCAAACACGCGAGTCCATCGACATCGCACCTCAAAAGCGACAGCAACAGCACCGTTCCGAGCGACACCGAGTCATCGCAGTCCCCCGCAACCTCCATGGCTCGATAGCCACCGTCAATCCTTCCACCGTCCACCAGGGGTAGAGGCGCAAGAGTGCACAGGAGCTTGGAGACTGAGTTGCGTGGATACAAGATTGGCCTCGCTCGCATGCAACAGCAGGCAATCCTTCCGCCCTCACCACCAGCAACACCGCCGCTTCAAGATACGGCATCAACATCTCTTCGCACGCCGTCTCAGCAGCCGGCTCCGAACGCAGGATCACCGCAAGTGCAGTACTTCGAGCCTCCCCCACAAGAGCAGAAGGATCACTGTATACAGCTGAACATCTGCTTTCGCTGTCGCCAGCACGGACATTCTAGCTATCATGGCTCTTGTCCCAATGATAACTGGCGTGCGCGCTCACGAGTGCAGCCGCAGTCGTCTTCTCAGCCTTCATCAACACCTCCAGCATTGCCAACACCTCCAGCGACTGCTCAGTCGTTATCCCCTCCGAAACCTCGTCGCTCTCGTGCCTTACCAACTGGCCGGAGCACCCTCAAGAGTCACTTTGGATTGCTGACGTCTCATTTCACTGCCCTCGAAAGGCAGCTTGTCACGCAGGAGGTGCTGCCATCAAAGTCACCCATGTTTGATGCCATCTTTCCACCAGCTCCGTCGGCTCAACCATTGCCAATCGACTCTCCGGCCGACAAACGATCTACCGTCGAGTACAGCACCGCCAGTAGCAGTCTCGCCGGCCATCGCACCACTCGCTCCGACCATCATCTCGACGACACCAGCCGCTCAACGCACACTGCGTTCTCGACAACGCACGAACCCTCAACAGCTCCACGCGCTCGCAGCCTGCATTGGCAACGAGTAAGCTGTCTGCAACACGAGCCTTCTTCACAGGCACCAACTCCTCCTCGTCGACACAAGGAGCTGAATTCCAGCTTGGGTATTCACAGCTCCATGTCGTCTCATCCTGGCTGCGGCTAGAAGCACGAGCTTGGGTATTCATAGCCCTACTCATGGACAGCGACTAGCCAGCATCTCAGGCCAGTCTGTCACCCTGCGATACCGAAAACCCTCGCAGCAGGTTCCTCGAGACGCCCCTACCTCGATGTCTGACGATCACAGACCAAGGAACAATGCGTGCCATTTGGACCGAATGCACGCAGGCACATGGCAGCAAACACACTCAGGTTTGTGTGGACAGCGTGAGAGACATAGTCATGCGGACGCGCAGCGACGATTGTCCACCTTATCGCACCACCGCTGGCAGTCGACAACTGTCACCAGCTCCGGAATCACGACTCTCAGCTCGTTCCGGCTACACCGCCACTGGATCAGTGCTCATGCACTCTGGATCATCGACGTGCCTTAGCGGACGGTGAGGGCTTCGCACACCGACACCGACACCGACACCGACACGTGCTTGTGAGCTGAGCTCAGCACCCTTCAGGAAGACCAAAACACCTGACTGTACACCGACACCGACACCGACTGCGCTGCAGCGCATACACCAACATCGAGAGCAGCCGCATCTGCTTACCAACTGCCAGTGAACTGATTACTCCAGATCACCGAAGCGCCTCAGTGGACCGCTGTGGGCTTCACAACACTGACACCGAAAGCAGCCGCATCTGCTTGCTGCTTTACCAACTGCTAGTCAACTCTGCGAGCTTACGAGCTCATCAACGCACCAACACCGAGAGCAGCCCGCATCTTCTTCAACAACCGCTTCGACCAGTCGCTCCGCCGACATCATCACTCTCACAGGCAGCGTCGAATTTGCCAGCCTCGTCCTCACCGATTGCTGCACCAGCAGCTGCCGCACCTTCCACTGCACCGGCAGTCGCACCACAACTCGTTCCTCACCAGCTTCGACAACACCAGTCGCTCTACCAGTGCCTCAGAAGCCGCACTCTGCGCTCGCGACAGCGCACCAGTCCCCAGCAGCTTCAAGCACTCGCTGCCACCCTCACCGATACCGACTCCGACATCACAACCGCCCCTGCAAGCATCACACAGCTCTTGCGCCGCCTTTTGAGCATCTCCTCATGCTCCAACATCTCCGTGACAGTCCGTTCGGTCAACAACACACTACGATGTAGTGCCCTCGGCTGCGCAACAGCGGCATCCAGCTACGCCTGTTTTTCACCATCTGCGCCAGCACCAGCGTTCTCGACTCCGTGTGCGCCTTCAAAAGCACCTTCACGAGCGACACTAGCAACCACTCGTTCACCTGCGTAAACACTAGCTTTCTCGACACCTGCGCTAACACTAGCGTTTCCACGACCTTCACGACCTCCACCATGTCCACCACCTTCGGCTGGCTGCGCGCGCCTTCATGCTCCTCAGCAATCTCACCAGCTCTGTGCCATGAACACGACTTCCGCGCGCTCCACCAGCAACCACTCCTCCATCTGCGCCAACACCAGCGTTCTCACGACCCTCCGCAACCCTCGAACTGCCCTCAATGCGGCGCCATGACCAAAGACTGCTCGCCAGCAGCGTTTTCACGACCGTATCCTTCCGCACCCTCGAAACTGCGCTCTGCAGCCTACACCGTCTCGACTGCCGTCAATGCAGCACCACTATCACGATTCAAGACTGCCGTCAATGCAGCACCATCACGATTCGACTGCTCGCCAGCAGCTCCCCCTGTGTTCACCGCCATGAACAATTCACTTGACTGATCACCGCCATGATCCTATTACCTATTACGACTTGACTGATTCACTACCATGAACATCCACTGCGCAATCACGCCATAAATTGCTGCACGTTCACGACCACCCGCCATCCACCACCTGCGCCAAGAGCAAGAGCAATGAAAAATGTCCACAACACACCTTCTGAGTCACCCTCTGCGGCTGGCTGCGCGCGCCTCCATGATCCTCATTGCCTTACCAGCTCTGTGCCATGAATACGACCTCCGCGTGCTCACCAGCGACTTCACCACCATCCGAGCCATCCACCGAGTTATCCACCGAGCCTTCCACCGAGCCTTCGACACCGGCCTTCACCAGCCTCACCAGCCCTTCAGCGACACCGTCCTTCAGCGACACCGGTCCTTCAGCGACAACGGTCCTTCAGCGACACCGGTCCTTCAGCGACACCAGCCCTCACCACACGAGCAAGAGCAAGACAATGCTAGGCGGTCCATGATCTGACACTGGCAAACGCATTTCCAGCTTCCGTGCGAGTCGCTTGCGCGAGTAAGAGATGTCCGCCATGCCCCCAACAACACACCACCGACCATTGCGAAGGGGCCACGCCCGCGTCGACCATCACAAGACCATCGTCTAGCGCCGGAGCGACGACGAGCTCCGCGACCAGGTGCTTTGAACCCCTCAAGTCTGCTGCCGGTGCTCGGACTTCATCTTGACTCCAAAAACGGCGACACGTGCGAGTTCTGCGTCACGTACACGGGCAGCCAGACGTGATACGAGGTAGTTCTATGTCGGTCCGTCGCAATCCTGGATCCAATCACGGCCGGACTTCCACTGAATCCTTTGCCAAATGTATCCACCACTTTGGCGAGCGCTACCATGACTTCATCATCGCTTTGGACCGCGTCGAGATCTTCTGCAAAGACACCGAAATCATCAACGAAGCTAAGATTGAGCACCAACGACCAGATTTCAGAGCACTCCTCAATCTTTCCTTCGCCGCCCGCATCCTCTGCCAGGAGATCTGATCGATCGAAGGCGCCTTGAGTGCAGTAGACTTGATCCATGCCGGCACCGCGTCCCGCATCGCATCCGCCAACGACCAGAACGCCTGCATCGTCAATCTTTGACATGCTTTTCGCCCCAATGTCAGCAACGTTCTCTCTCGGCATCCCGCTCCCACTTAAGACGACCTCCAACCGCCGACCGTCACAAAATGTCAACGATCTCATCCACATGCTGTCCCTCTACAGGTTGAACCGAACCCTGTACTGCATCCGGTCCCTGGATATCTACTATCGCCGACACACGAGTCCCTGCTCTGCTGCCACGTCTTGTCGAATCGCCAAGATGTTCTCATCAGCCGGGTCAAGTCCGACGCCGACCCAGATTGGGCCCGTCTTGATTTTCTCCATATCATTGGCAACATCTTCCGTCAGCACCACATCGACCGCTCGATTCCTGCGGCAATGCTGGCGAAATGCAAGCATGCGCACACGCGACACCTCGTTCAACAGGAAACCAGTGACTGCACGTCCGTGTCGCGCAGACGAAGGCAAGAGAACCCGTGTGCCCATCATCATGCTCTGCCCGCAAGAACTACACTGACGTCTTTCCGCAGTGCCATTGACTCTCCTCTTGTCCTCAGCACCAGGACGGGCCAAGTCAACCTCAGCCAGGAACCCAGGTCAGGCCATCGTTTCAAGCAGGCGTTTCAGCGCCAGGGCTTCCATCTCTGCCTCCCAAGTCAGCAGCGCAGAGGCCCCGGTCTCCTCATCTGGAGCGGTTATGGCTGTTGACACGTTACTCGTGTGAACGGTCAAGAGCAACACATCACTCGTGGCAGAGGTCAATCACCCAGCTCTCGTCTTATCTTCCATCACATCCTCTAACAAAAGCCATTCCAGCCGTCAACCCCGATCTCTCCATCCAAGGCTCGTTCTGTCCGCCTAGCCTACTTCTCAGACGGATCACTCTGGCCCCTCTCCGCTGTGTGTGCAGCAGCAAATCGCCTTTAAAAGTGCCATGTCCAAACGACACTCTCGCCGCACGACCTCGTGTTACACCCTCGCATGGTCTCCTTGCGCCAACTCCTCGCACCGGCTTGTCCCGCCAAATGCCTCGTAGTCCATGTCGAGGCGCCGAATCCGCATGGCAATCCTTACGCCGCCTCACCCGTCTACTGGAACTGCCAGCTGAAGATCCTCCGCGAAACCATCGTCTACTACTGGCAGTCTTCTTCCGTCACCTTCCCCTGTCCTGCTGTCTTGGACTTGACTTTGAATCCCATTTCGCCGCGTACCGTGCGGCCTCGAATCCGATAGCATGGCTGGCATGCTCATTTCTTGCAACATCCCCTGCCGCTCGCATCATCCGAAATTGAGTGCTCGTTGCGACATCGCTGCAAATCAATATATGCATTCCTTTCATCGCTGCCATCGGTACACCAGAGCACACCGGCACGTACGTCCGATCATCACCCTCGACACCACCGGGAATCACCACCAGCGCCCTCCCAGCATGCGACTACATCACATGAACGAGAGCTGCGAAACCCTCGAGCAATCGGGCAATGCTCAAGCACAAGGGAGGGATCGTGCAGTATCCCGCGGGAACGAACACACAGGACCGAGAAGAGGACAGCACCCCTTCCCCACCGTGAAGAACAGTTGCACCAACTCATTTGCACACACGCAATCGTGGCCTTGTTCGTTGTCGCTTTCCTGGACATGCCTAGGAGTGTTTCCGACTGCGCGACCACGCAGCTCAAGACATTCTGCTGTCCAGTTCTGCTGCTGCCGTTGTCGGTGTCGTTCCTGCTCGGGTTTCTTCGACTGCTATGAAGATGCACACCGTGCTGGCCATTTCGGCGGCCAACAGTACATACATGGCCACCGATGCCCGCCTTGCGACAAAGACTACCACCGCTCTGGGAGCCATGTTGGGCTGGTACCTCGATTCCACTCGTTCATCAACAGCCTGACGAGAGACCCGCAATGTCCGCTCACGACTCGCAAAATACTTGTTCGGCAGTGTTGAGAACAGGCTTTTGACCATCCGCAGAGCGCCTGAGATGCGCTCGAATACCTTCGCCGTCGATCGCCGTGAAAAACCTCCGCGCTTGCTCTCGCTATGGCCTGGGCAAGCACGGACTGGGCAAGCAGTCAAAGCATCGAAGACTGAAACGAAGACTGATAAGGAACGAGGACGACCGCCTTCACATTACAAGTCCCGCAGGTGAGGCGATCTTGTATGGCTTCTTCCTTTACAATGCCACCCTCCCCCTCAAGATTCCGGGATGGAACGCTGCTGTACCCACAAGCCATTGCGGAATCCGCATTGTCGGTGCTTCCCACGCATCTGACAGACCTAGTGGACACGCAGTCATGCAAGCGGGCAGCCTCGCATTGTTCCTACGGAAGGAAATATTGAATCTCAACATCTGGACATTGTCAGGTACTGGCGTCAGCCTGGACGAACTTCCTTACAATGACCGGCGAGTACTCTGACGAGCATGGCCTCGATTCTCGATACTCGGCGGCCCTAGCATCCATACCTTGGTCGTCGAAAATTTCATCACCATCTCTCCAGCAGCAGACCGCTCGCGTCATCAACTCCACGCAAGACATTCAAAGCTCAACTCAAGCCCCTCACTCCCCCAATCCATCGGTCGTCGAAAAGCGGGTCTCTCCTCCAAAAGGCTCTTCTTCGACGGAGTCCTCAGACGCGCCGCCGTCGACTGCATTCCGCCGGCTTTTGGACTTGCTCACGCAACAGCAGTTGGTCGATCTGGAGACCGTCTTCAGTCCCATCGGCGAGCTGAAGATGGACGAGGTCTTCCGCACCTGCGATCAAGCCGGCCACCATATTGCGACATGGGCCTCAACAAATGCCGGACGAGCCGCTGAGCATGTCGCGGCGCTTTGCTCTGAAGCCTCGCCAAACCAACGCACGCCAACTGCGAAGGAGTCTATTCGCTCTATCAGCAACATCCACCCAACCGCCCGGTCCACCGCCGATCGCTTGCGAGATCTCGCGTCCACTATGCTTACGCTCCCGATTCATTCCCGCAAGGTAGAAGACCGGTCTCTGCACTTCTCGATATATCGTCCACTGCGTCCCAACTGCATTGGGGGAAGGGGAGAGACCAGCTGAGACAATGCTCGCCGAGCTCTGGCGCCGTGCCGCGACCGAAATACACGCTTCAACCATGGCTGTCATGGCCGCATCGCCCTCGTCACCACTAAACCAGTGCCGACTCTACCAGGGTCTCCAAGGACGTTCTGTCAGTGCCCCACATCCAGACGATGACTCCGCAAAGGCGAGAGCTGCTAGCAGCCAAATCCTTCTGAAGCAAGGTGGTCTGCCGGAGCAAGGCGGACACGAGCGGACGACCGAATGTTGGCTATCGCTCGTTCGCCGCTCACCATTGCATTTCACTGTCTACACCGGACCGACCAGTCACCGACCTGCGCAGATGGTCTCTGCAGTCACGAATCCGACACATCCTCTTCTTCCCACGCTCAACTTCCTGGACATGGTCCTTGGCTTTGTCTACAACGACGGACTACCGAAACCTCACTACGCATTATGCTGCGATAGCTCGTGGACTCCGGTTCGCATCCCATCGTGATTGCACCACCATATGCGCCTATGGCCTGCAAATTGCGACGCCCGGGATCCAGCCGAAGCTCACCTACGGTGGATCCTCCTCAACCACTGAGCACCGGAGTCTACGGGATCGAGACGTCTTACGCTCTCTAGGCCAGGCCAATGATCATGGAGTGGACGACATGTATGGTCGCGGCCGGAATACCTCTTGCACAAGGCATGCCACCCTTCTTCCTCCAGTTCGTGCTACTTGGGGGCGCTGAATCATCCTTTCTCAGATTGCTGCCATACTCTCTACCTGGGCCTTTCTTCATCATCTATTCAATGGGGCGGAGACCGCCCAATACTCTCTTTTGCAGCTCGGCATGCGAGATATCGAGGAGTGCGATTCGGTGGTGCAGCTCTTCTCCCAGACAACCGACCAGCTGCAGAACTGTTCAACAATCCACTCGCTCTGCGGAAAAGTAGCTCCGTCTACATCTTCGGACCCAGCGAGCACAGATGTTGGCAGCCTGTTGCAACAGTCTCCCGTAAACGCCCGCAGAGAAGCCCAGCGGAGCAGCAGCGGTGGTGCCCAATGGTCCGTTTGGTGTGATATATCCGATCTTCTCGCCCAGGTGCAAAGGTTTCGACTCTGTGGGCAGAGCATGGTCTTGCATTGAGGTCGACAGGGTCGCCTATGCCCATGATTTTCGACGTCACGCTGCTGCGCAACGTCCCGTCGTAGCTTGACCGCACGCCTGGCGCACCGATCTATTGCATGTATGCAGCGCACGCCGCCCCTGGCTTTCGATCGAGTCCCAAGTACTCCGAAATTCTCCTTCTTTGAGATGCATCTACGACTTGTCCACTCTCACGCTCTTCAACATCCCTTGGCCATCACGTTCCGGCAGTCGCGAGTCCAGCCCACGACGGCCTTCTGCTTCCGTTCGCCGAAGACACCTCCACCGAGTCCTACCTTTCCTCTCAGGCCCTTGACTTCAAAATGAGCTGTCAGCGGACGTTTTCGAGAGATGGCAGGGAAATCTGGCAGTACCATCGCCCGCCTTCGCCATGAGAAGGTATCTGCAGTAAAGATGTGATGTTGCTGTACGAATACGGCCGCACACAGCATGTCCACCTTCATCAGTACAATGGCACCACGACAGCGTCACCAAGAACCCGAGGAAGTCGGATGACATATTTTCGAAGCAACCAAGGGAGATTCTGGGCTCTGTGATAGGATTAAATGAGGATCGGTTGGCCTGGGTCCGGTCATGGGACTCGTTGACAGAATGTGCGCTGGAGTGGGGAATTGGTTGTTGCCTGCGTGGGCTACCTTGGTGGCGACAGGTTTCAATCGACAGCCACACACGGTATGTGTGCCTCTGTGTCCTTCTCAACATCCTACCGGCTACTTCACTCCTCATTCTACGACTCTCCCTCGTGCTGATGCCTTCTTCGGACCACATCGCTCATCCTTCTCAACCATATGAGCTTATCCTATCACTACCCAACCGTCGGCTCGTGAGGCTCATCGCGTGTTCCAGGGGATGCCAGAAGGCGGTGTCGTGTCAAGAATGCGCCCACCAGCCTTGCAACTACAAATTGTGGCTGCCCGGCTGCAGGTCTTGGGACCTCGGCAAGCTCGTTGAAGGGAATTTTGTCGTGCTGTACTGGCGGCGCCGTGCGATCGTGTCACGTTGCCCAAGATCCCGTCAGTTCTGACACTCCATCCATTCCACACAATTCCTCGCTCCACTGTCAATCTGAGCAGCATTGGGATACTTGACGGGGGAGTGGGAACGAGGGCTTTGCCGCACTTCTGGCAGTGAGAAAGGTTCTAAGGGTGAAGATCGCCTTCAAGGTGGGTCACTGAACTAGAGAGTCTCGCGGCATCGTTCTACAAACACCGAAAAGAGCACGACCTCGACGGGATGACAAAGGCGAACAAACCCGACAAAAGTAGTGATCTGGTTCATGACGGGCGGATGCAACTTGCCCACGGTTCTTGAAATGAGACATTCATGCGGATGTTCTCCAAACTTCGCTTCTCATCTGCACTACAACACCGTGCACGATTCACTAATATCGCTCTCTCGAACCAGCAGAAACTTCAATACAGCAGTGGCAATCATTCCAATCATCAAAATGAACCCCCGGGCAGGACAAGTCTCCATTTTTTCGACCATTCCTTATACATGTCGCTATACAGCTGCCGGTCAAGCTCTCGCTCTCCATCGGTCACTTCTTCCAGCATCTCGGTAATAAATTTTCGCATGTCGAGTTCATTAATGCTGCCCGGCGGGTGTTGAGCCGTGGAACTTCGTTTCATCCAACATCTCGGTAATGCAGTTTCCTATGTGTTGACTCGATTGACACTGGCCGTGGGTGTTAGGCCGTAGACCTGCATTCCAGCTAGAGGCTTCAACTCGGTGATGGGATTGTGGTGTTCGCTGCCTCCTTTTCAGTGCGCTCCAAGGTAAACTGGGAAAGTCCGAATGCTGTTGTTACGGTTGCTGTACAACACCATCCTGGCCTTGCTTTTGCCTACCTGAGGCAAGTCTTCGACGACGCACTAACAGCTCGTTGCATGTCCTCGCTTTGGTTTCCCAAGCAGAGTCCCGAGACTAACCCGCAAGGAGCACACCCTCCACCTTCGGAAGGCAAATGGATTCGTATCTACAACTGTTAAACACGAAGAGATACAAGGCCCAGTCGGTGGTATGCGCCCTAGCCTCGAGCCCACTGACAAATCGACATATTGCTATCTCTCGAGCTGCCTCCGATGTGTCAGAAGAAACAAAGTGTGCCAAAAATCTCGAACCTTGTCCTTCGGAGGAGTGGATAGGAAGTGTATGTAAACAGTCAGTCCGTTGGGATGGGACTGGGTGATCGTCTCGCTTGATTTTTCTAAATTTTAAGAATCCGCGGGCGGTGGAGGAGTCGGGCTGGTGGAGGAGTCGAGCTCGAGGCAAACCCAGAAGCGTACACGGCAAAACAGTCGTTTCCGGTATTGTAAGAATCAGCCCGGCATACCTTAACAGGCAACCCGCTTAGAAGACCGAACGTTTTAGAACCGCTTAAGAACAAGGAAGTGTTAACCGATTCGGTATCTAAGACTGTACCCTTAGGCGCTTTTTAACTGTCTTATATAAGTAAAACTTTAAACTTTACGTTACCTTCTTCTTCTATATTTACTTACTCCTACTACTACTACTACTACTACTACTACTACTACTATAAGGTAGTTTAGGGTTAGGGTTAGGTAGTATTACGGCCGGTCTCCGTACCTACCTTAGGGATGCCTAAGGCCGCAACTATTTCTATATATCTTCGAGTCCTTCTTAGACTCTCTTCTATAGTATTATATATAAACTTATCTATTTACCGAGTTATTAGAATTACGTCTCTTCCTTCCGTTTAAGCCGTAATATATTTATATACCCCTAAGTATAATTTAACGACTATATAGTATAGGCTAGCTATACCGATCTACTAACGCTATAGCTATAGGAGTAATATCGCGATACTACTAGGCGCCTTAACTTTAGCTATAAGCGCCTCTAGAACTAACTAACTAGTACTTCCGAGTTAATCTTAGTACCTCTTAGGACGATACTATACCTTAAGTAATATTACCGATAGCGTACGTAGGCGCTCTAGAGAAAAGCGTACGTAGGCGCTCTAGATTAGTACTTACGTACTCTAGAATCGACCGTACCCGAGTACGCTAGATTAGTACTTAGGTACTCTAGAGATTCGATAAGTATACGGACATACTCTTAACCTAGAAAACCTATATCCTACGCTAACGCGTAAGATTAGTAAATTCGAATATTCCCCTTACCGCTAGTACTACTACGAGTATATACTTCGAATTCCTATACGACCTTAGTGTTACGCTAGTACGCGCGCGCCTATCTTAGACGAGAAGGAAATTAAGGAAGAAATAAAGAATAAAGGATATATATATAGAATAGATATCGGATAAAGTAAAGATAATAGCGACAAGTAGACTCCGTCCCTCGCGAGGCTTCTTATATATCTATACGACTCGCTACTCTATACCCTTACGTAAGAAAATAGTATATATAGAGTCTACTCGCGTAACCGACTATAGACTTCTATCGACTTCTTATTTAAAGCTATTAACCTCGTCCGATCGTTTATACTATACTAATATCTAATAAATACCTACCCCTAGTATAACGTTTCCTCTATCCTCTTACGAATCGCCTTAAAAACTAATTAACTACTACTCTATTACCTCTATACGGGAACCGAGCTCCTAGATAGGCTAGTTACGACCCTCTCGCTTAGCGTCCTCGCTAATATAAACATCGAGCGTTTTAAGGCCTTCGTTAAAAAGAATCCTATAATCGCCTATTAGCTAGTTAGAACTATCTACTAATCCTTTAACGAGACCCTCTAGAACTAAGACGTCCTTTATAAGAGCTACGAGATATAGCGACTCCGGTTCGACGCCTACTACGTTAACTATTAGCTTACCCTAGAGAAAATTAAGGATCTTAGCCGAACCCTTTAGAACGATAATAAGAGTAAGCTTATTCTAAAATATAAGGACTAAGCTAAGGCCTTTTATAAGACCGTTAAGGAGCTTAAAGAGAGCCTCGCTCGTACTAATTAGGATATCGATTCCTACGTTACCGCCGTAGAGTAGAGCTAAGCCTCCCTAGCTATAGCTAAGGGAGCTAGTACTACCTAGGATACGTTAAAGGCTCGTATTAAGTAGCTTAAAAAGGCTCTTAGAAAGCGAGTAGTTACGTTCGAGCCTACCGAATACTAACGCTCCGTACGCTTAATCTCGCTTAAGCGATAAGTAAATACTACTATAGCTCTACCTCCGCGACTACTACCGGCTCCTTAGTTAAACTACTATTACTCTCGCTCTCGTAACCCTAGATTCCCGGACTATAGCGAGTCCGACTCTAAGGATAACTTTAGTAATTACCGCCGCGACTACCGCCGTAATAACCGCCGCGATAACCGTCGCGATAAATACTAGCGCGACTATAACGAGGATAACGACCGTCGTAGCCGCTACCGCTCGTCCGAAGGTAGTATACCGATATTAATGGTATTAAATATTACTACCTATAATCCTACTATATTAAGAGGTTATAAGATCGCTCGAGGAGTATAATACCCTAAGAAGTTTATAGGAGGAAAGACTAAGCCGAGATATAAATAATAGCTCCGATCTATAGATATACTCCTTAATACTACTAAATTTAGAAGTATCGAAGACTTACTCGGATTTATCTACTAGTATATAGGTAGTACCGTTTAGTAACTCCTTAAGTTACGTATACCTTCTAGGTTAGACTCCTACGCGGATACGCTAACCTCGCTATACTTTACTACTATCGAATAGTTATTCGCCTAGATAAATATACGCTATATAGATCTAAATTACGCTAACTATACTAGATCCGAAATAGAGCGCCTTAAATAAAGTAACTCCGAGTCCTTTACGGACTTCTATAACTACTACCTCGAACTCCGTCCCTATATAGATTAGACCCTAATATCGGAGCTAGATACCTTAAAGAGAAAACTTAACTTCCGCTTCCGATAGCGACTTATTAGACTAAGAATTAAAATAGCCGAAGAGCTTGTTAAGTAATATAACTAGGTCGATATCGACTTCGATAACCTTAAAGCGGATTACCCTTACGGCGCTAAGGCGGTATCTACTACTATAATCGACGTCGATAAGAGTAATAAAAAATAAGGTAGTAGTTTACGCTCTACTACCTTAACGAATAATACTATCTCCTCCGCGACTAACCCGAGAAATTACGTACTTATAGATAAGTATCTTAACCTTCCTCGCCTAATAGACGTCGAGCGAAAGCGCTTTTAAGATAAAGACCGTTACTTCCGCTACCGGGAAATTGGTTACTATCTATAGTATAACCTCTACTCTATAAAGGGTTTTACCTCTAAGGGAGTCTAGGCGCTACGACCCGGCGCTACCGTAATTACCGCTAACTCTACTCGTATCGAGGAACTCTTAGATTCGTCTACTAAATTAGAAAAAGGAGTATCTACTACTTTAGCTAAGAAGTAGATAGACTCGAATCCGTTAGTATCTAATAACTATAACTATTAGCTTTATCCCTTTATATATCGCTATAGTACGAAGACGAGGACGAAGTCCTCGAACTAATTACGGAGCCCTATATCGTCCTTAGTATCCGACTAAACTAGCGTAAGGGCTCCGCTTACCTCGACCCTAGTATAAACGCCTTATTTATTAGTAGCTCGGCTATAAAGGCCTTTCCTTAATTTCCCCTTATATATTCGAGATCTCTTAGAATAGCCGACGGGACGTCTATAGCTAAGCGAGTTACGTACTATATAATAGTAACGTTTAAAATCGTAGGCTATTAGAAATAGTCCTTAATGTTCGTAGCCGACCTTTAATATAAAATTATCCTTAGCCTACTATAGTTTAACCGCTATAAGCTATACGTTTACTAGGTAATAGGGTAAGTCGCTTTTATAGCGGAACATCGTACTACGTACTATAATAAAGGCGATATTATTTAAGTATAGTCCCTTAACTACGCCTACGCTAAACTATTAGTATTCCCTCCTTTAGAAACCCCGGAAGGAAAAGCTATACTAATCCTTATACCTTTACTACCCGAAGCTCCTATCGTAGGTATCGAACAAATTACCGGAGATACTAACTATCTAGTTAAGCTCCTATAATTAAGCGCTTATACTATCGAGCTTATAGCCTACCGACCGGACTCGGAAGTCTTCGCCGGCTAGATATTACGGTTTTAGGGTTAGGGTTAGGGGTTCATTGTACTTGTTTATATAGGCTAGTCTACCTTTGCACCTAATCTGAACTAAAGCCCTATCTAAGCCCTTACTACCGGCTCTTTTGGCCGTCTTCAGAGGGGAGGAAACAGACCTACGCTCCTACGTAAAGCGCCTCGCGATGCACGGCACCGCAGCTACTCCTAGCCTAACTACGTTTTATAGTGTCCTTTTAACTATCTCCTAAGTTAACCAAACCGCTAAAAAGAGAGACTACCGATAGGCTAGTCCGCATCCTAACGCAAAATATCGCTCCGGCAATCACTTACCGTCTATCGTACCTTAGGTTTCTAAACCTCCTAGGTAACGGACGAGGTGTGCGTCTCCTCATCCGCCCGAAACTGTAACCCCGTCTCGTTAAGGGGGAATATCCCGCTTTAAGACCGTCCGGTAGAGCTCTGTCCTCCTTCCGTCCGGCGTATCTACTATCGGAGATATTCGATTCCGATCGAGCCGCTTATATACTAGTCTATAAGTGCTTCCCGAACGGTTTAGGGAGTGCCGTCTTCCCTTCGGCTAGAATTCCTCCTCTAGCGATCGTCGTCGTCTACTCCTCTCCCCTACTACGCTGTCGCCTTCGCATTCCTCTAAGCCTCCTACTACTCTATAGAGGTACTAGTTTTCTTCCTCCCGCTCCCCGGCTTTAAGAGGAAGCAGCCGTAGATCTAGGGTATACACCTTATATCTACTACTAGGCCTTCCGGATAGAGTTAATCGTCCGGTACGGAGCTAGTCCGGGCCTCGCTAGTCGCCTACGTCTCCTATATCGCAGCGCAGCCTTTTAACGTCCTACTAATCGGACGCCTACTTTCATCTCGAGGGAAGAGACTCCTTTTCGATAGGGTAAACGCCTAATTTATCCTCGAGGGATAATCTCCGCTTTTACGTCCTAGGTCGACGGAGCTACTTTACGTCCTACCTATCGGACGGAGCCTTTTTACGTCCTACCTATTGGACCGAGCTACTTTACGTCCTACCCATCGGACGGAGCTACTTTACGTCCTACCTATCGGATAGAGCTACTTTACGTCCTACCTATCGGACGGAGCTACTTTACGTCCTACTTATCGGACCGAGCCTTTTAATGTCCTACCTATCGGACGGAGCTACTTTACGTCCTACTTATCGGACCGAGCCTTTTAACGTCCTACTTAGGACAGTGTATACTAGGTCTGTGCCGCTGCTTCCTCCGCTTCCTCCTTCGTAGCTTCCTCCTTCGTAATCTTCGTCGAGATTCGCTCGAGGATCTCGTTAGCTTGCTCCTAGCATCCTGTATTTAGAAGGAAGTCTACCTCGGTAAACTTCGTGTTCGTAGTGCCTATTTTCTTATATATCTTCTGCTTCGCCCGTCGTTCCTTCCTCGAGAGCTAGCTCGTCCTGTTTTCCCGGTAGTAAGTCTCGTATCCTCGGATAAATTTACTTATATAGACGCAGAAACTATAGGCATAGAAGGTTCTACGCCGATACTAGAGGAAGCGCTTCTAGAAGGACCGCGGCGCCTTTAAAAAGTAATCGGCTCCTCGTAAGTCCTACTTTAGGCGGCTTTCTTCCGGTATAATCCGGGTTAGGCTCTACTTCTTAGCCTCTTCGGCTATATCTTCCTCTCTCTCCTAGCGTAGGAACCGCTAGACAGAACGGCGGTCTTTGCTAAGGCTTCGGTCGCGAGGCTAGGACTCGGGTGTCTTATAGTACTTCTTGTAGAGCTTGTCCTCCGTTAAGCGCTAGAAGAACGCTTTAGGTTTCTAGATTAGTAATCCTAACTTCTGTAGCGGACTTTCTTCCGGAGCGTGCTTCTTTACAACCTAAAAGCTAGTTTTTAGTGCCTTAAATCGCGAGGGTAGGGCGGAGATTCCTAGGAGATTGTAAGTAAAGTAAGGGTTAGAAGCATAACCCGAGATCTACTTCGTTAGCTTTGTAACGTCCTTAGTCGTCTCGTCCTAGAACTTAGGAGAGTCCTCGGCAAACGCCGCGAGGAGAGGCGCGCTATACTCGAACATCGGTGCGAGATACTACTAATAGACTCGTAGGCGATATGCGAAGCCCTAACTGTCTACGTCGAGGGTTAGGAAGTCGCTTCGTTTCCCGGCCTATTCGAGCCGGCTCTTAAGGTGCCTCCTTAAGTTAATCCCTCGCGCCGTTATAGGAAATCCGAGGTAGGTATATACCTCTCTCCTTAGTACCTCTACACTAAAGAGGTAGATTGCCTCCTACGAAGACGCCGGCGCTAGATAGGCGCATTTTTTAATGTTTAGGGCGATGCAGTTAGCGGAGGACTAGCGCTCGAGGATCTAGATTAGTACACGCACCTTGTCTAAGTTAGTAGCAAGGAGAATACTATTATTAGCGAAGAACAGCGCGTAAGGAATCGGCGGCGCCGTAGGCATTACGTCGGAAGAGCCGGCTAGGGCGAGTATCCTAGGTTAATTTAAGTCCTCGAGCAAGCTATCGATGAAGATGTTAAACAGATAGGGTTAGGGTTTAGGGTTAGGGTTTAGGGTTAGGGTTAGGGGTTCATTGTACTTGTTTATATAGGCTAGTCTACCTTTGCACCTGATCTGAACTGAAGCCCCATCCAAGCCCTTGCTCCCGGCTCTTTTGGCCGTCTTCAGAGGGGAGGAAACAGACCCACGCTCCCACGTAAAGCGCCTCGCGATGCACGGCACCGCAGCTACTCCCAGCCCAACTACGTTTTACGGTGTCCTTTTCACCATCTCCCGAGTTGACCAAACCGCCAAAAAGAGAGACCACCAATAGGCTAATCCGCATCCTAACGCACAATATCGCTCCGGTAATCGCTCACTGTCTATCGTACCTTAGGTTTCCAAACCTCCCAGGTGACGGACGAGGTGTGCGTCTCCTCATCCGCCCGAAACTGTAACCCCGTCTCGTTAAGGGGGAACATCCCGCTTTAAGACCGTTCGGTAGAGCTCTGTCCTCCCTCTGTCCGGCGTATCTACTGTTAGAGACATTCGATTCCGATCGAGCTGCTTACACACCAGTCCACAAGTGCTTCCCGAACGGTTTGGGGAGAGCCGTCTTCCCTTCGGCCAGAATTCCTCCTCTAGCGATCGTCGTCGTCCACTCCTCTCCCCCACTACGCCGTCGCCTTCGTATTCCTCCCAGCCTCCCACTGCTCTGCAGAGGTAACAGTTTTCTTCCTCCCGCTCCCCGGCTTTAAGAGGAAGCAGCCGCAGATCTAGGGTACACGCCTCACATCCACTGCTGGGCCTTCCGGATAGAGTTGATCGTCCGGTGCGGAGCCAGTCCGGGCCTCGCCAGTCGCCTACGTCTCCTACATCGCAGCGCAGCCTTTTAACGTCCTACCGATCGGACGCCCACTTTCATCTCGAGGGAAGAGACTCCTTTTCGATAGGGTAAACGCCCAATTTATCCTCGAGGGATGATCTCCGCTTTTGCGTCCCGGGTCGACGGAGCTACTTTACGTCCTACCCATCGGACGGAGCCACTTTACGTCCTACCCATCGGACGGAGCCTTTTTACGTCCTACCTATCGGACGGAGCCTTTTAACGTCCTACTCAGGACAGTGTGCACTAGGTCTGTGCCGCCGCTTCCTCCGCTTCCTCCTTCGCAGCTTCCTCCTTCGTAATCTTCGTCGAGATTCGCTCGAGGATCTCGTTAGCTCGCTCCTAGCATCCTGTATTTAGAAGGAAGTCTACCTCGGTAAACTTCGTGTTCGTAGTGCCCATTTTCTTATACATCTTCTGCTTCGCCCGTTGTTCCTTCCTCGAGAGCTAGCTCGTCCTGTTTTCCAGTAGCAAGTCTCGTATCCTCGGATGAATTTGCTCATACAGACGCAGAAACCATAGGTATAGAAGGTTCTACGCCGATACTAGAGGAAGCGCTTCTAGAAGGACCGCGGCGCCTTTAAAAAGTAATCGGCTCCTCGTAAGTCCCGCTTCAGGCGGCTTTCTTCCGGTAAAATCCGGGTCAGGCTCCACTTCTTAGCCTCTTCGGCTATATCTTCCTCTCTCTCCTGGCGCAGGAACCGCTAGACAGAACGGCGGTCTTTGCTAAGGCTTCGGTCGCGAGGCCAGGACTCGGGTGTCTTGCGGTACTTCTCGTAGAGCTTATCCTCCGTCAAGCGCCGGAAGAACGCTTTGGGTTTCCAGATTAGTAATCCCAACTTCCGCAGCGGACTTTCTTCCAGAGCGTGCTTCTTTACGACCTAAAAGCCAGTTTTTAGTGCCTTAAATCGCGAGGGTAGGGCGGAGATTCCCAGGAGATTGCGAGTAAAGTGAGGGTTAGAAGCATAACCCGAGATCCACTTTGTTAGCTTCGCAACGTCCTTGGTCGTCTCGTCCCAGAACTTAGGAGAGTCCTCAGCAAACGCCGCGAGGAGAGGCGCGCCATACTCGAACATCGGTGCGAGATACTGCCGATAGACTCGTAGGCAATGCGCGAAGCCCTAACCGTCCGCGTCGAGGGTTAGGAAGTCGCTTCGTTTCCCGGCCTGTTCGAGCCAGCTCTTAAGGTACCTCCTTAAGTCAATCCCTCGCGCCGTCACAGGAAATCCGAGGTAGGTATATACCTCTCTCCTCGGTACCTCCGCACCAAAGAGGTAGATCGCCTCCTACGAAGACGCCGGAGCTAGATAGGCGCATTTTTTAATGTTCAGGGCGATGCGGTTGGCGGAGGACCAGCGCTCGAGGATCTGGATTAGTATACGCACCTCGTCCAAGTCGCTAGCGAGGAGAACACTATCATCGGCGAAGAACAGCGCGCGAGGAATCGGCAGCGCCGCGGGCATTACGTCGGAAGAGCCGGCCAGGGCGAGTGTCCTAGGTCGATTTAAGTCCTCGAGCAAGCCATCGATAAAGATGTTAAACAGATAGGGCGAGAGGGGTGAGCCCTACAGAACTCCCCTCGTCCGCGGAAACCACCGAGAAGCTATACCATCCGAAACGACAAAGGACCAGACATCGAAAAAGCAGAGGCTCGCAATCAGAGCTAGCATGTTCTCCGGACATCTCCGCCGGCGTAGAACGTCCGCGAGCAGTACATGATCGACGACGTTAAAGGCGGCTTGAAAATCGAGGAACACAGCGTATATAATCCGGCTCGATTCGAGGAGGGCGTGGACAACCGCGGCGTTCGTTACGGTAGAGTAGTAACTTCGAAATCCCGCCTAGTTGGGATGCATCCTCGCCCATGTCCTACTATCAAAGCGCCGGAGGAGCAGGCGCTCGAAGACCTTTCGAAACATCGTTACCAGCGAGATCGGACGAACGTTGTTAGCGTCCTTCGCCGGCATCGTACCATCCTCCTGTCGGGTCTTGTCCTTGACGACCAGATAGACGACAGTTTCGTTCTAGCTCCGCGGCGTCTTACCATTCCGAAGATAGGAATTGTAGAGGGCGGCTAGGATCCGGAGGAAGCTCGTCGTCGCGAGGGTTTTCATCAGACGGATGTGTACCCCATCGTTTCCGTAGGCCTTCATAGCATCCTGGTAGGTAAGCTCCTACATTATCTCGTCGATCGAGAAGGAGAGCAAGGCAGATCGATCGTCGACAGGAAACATCTCCTGTACTAGGAGGGTCGCCGTCGAGACGAATCGACTAGCAAATCCCTCTGTCACCTCGTCGATTGCCGTCATCCCTCTCGCCTTCCCCACCGGGGTTGGCACCAGCAGTGTGTTCTCGTTCGCGCGGCGCTACGCTCTCTTATAGAGACGGACTATCTCGAGCGTCCCGCCATCGGCGTCCGGATTCGGCTTCGCTATCGCCTTGAGACGCCAGTCCTTCTTCTTCTTGCTACGGCGGCGTAGCTGCTTTGGCTTGCGAGCGGCGTTGTTATTATCCTCGGCTCGCTTTCGCTTCGGGTCTGTTATCGCCTTTCGAGGCCCGTCGTTCTTCTCTCCCTCTCGATCCTTCTTCTCTCCCTCTCGATCCTTCTTCTCTCCCTCTCGATCCTTCTTCTCTCCCTCTCGATCCTTCTTCTCTCCCTCTCGATCCTTCTTTTCTCCCTCTCGATTCTTCTTCTCTCCGCCTCCGTCACTTATATCCTCTGCCTTTCGTCTACCCGGAGGACGATTTCGACGACGCGCAGAGGCGAGTCCCAGCACAGCTTCGCTTACCTGCTGGCAGAGCGACACAATTTCCGCATTCCGCTTGTCTACATCGGCGCTCATATAGTATAGATGCCGTCGATGCCGCGCCCTTCTCTCCCAGCCATAGCAGAGCGCCTGCGCCGTATCGTCGTCGTTCAGCCGGCTTATCGTATAGCGTCGAAGTTGATACAGTACGGCTAATCTACCCGGAGTACCCGTAGTCGGGTCTAGCTAGAGGTAGAGCTAGTAGACATGGTTAGTATTCATCTTCTCCGTCGGTCGCGGTAGAGCTAGCGTCGCATACGGCAGCGTCCGGCGGACAAAGCAGTGGTCAGTCGTCAGTTGTTTCTCGCACATGGCGTCCGCAATCGTAATCGGCTCCTAGATCGGCATCAGATAGGTTATCGCGGAGTCCTCGATCTATCGCGAGACGACCTTCTGTCTCGGAAGCGGCGACGCCTTCCCACTCTAGAGAGACATCTTACTAAAGCGGACGTTAATATCTCCGAGAACGACATCGGAGCCGGCAACCGCCTCAAGCGTAGACTGGACCTCATCCGGCTTCCGCTTGGGGGGAAAGTAGACTCCGCTAATCGTTCCCTGGTCCGTCGGCAGGGTTATAGCGTCCGTCCCAATGATCTATGCCTCGCCGGTGAGCCAACTTCGCGCGCGTACCGTCCCCATCACTAGAATCCCATAGCCCAAGCGACCCTTTCTCGGCACCGTATCGGGCTTTACTGTAGTCGCAATTACGCGGTGATCCGCTCGGCGCTTCTTATGCTCGACGAACCAGGTCTCGACGATAAAGAGGTAGTTAAGGACGTCGTCGTTAATTAGCGCCGCCAGGATTGGCCACCTATCATCCCCTAAGCCCCGGATGTTAATACATCTAATCCTAGCATTCCTCCTAGTCTCGCGACCTACGAGAGGACTCGCCTCCCCTAGATGCCTCTCGACTCTCTCTCTTAGAGGATGCTCCCTGAGTCTCTCTCTTCGAGCCTAGGCTATCCTCCCGTCCCGCCGGCTCCCCTTCTAGCCCCTGCCGTATCAGCTCGGCTTTAAACTCGTCGAAGACGCTAGCACTCTTCGCCTTCTGCCGCACTACTCGCCTTTTGAATTTGTTATCGGCTTCTCGATAGCGATCGACGAACTTGCAGACCTAATCTGCAGACGATCTCCCAGGAAGGTTTACAGAGCGGGGTTAGAGTGGTTTCCGCTTACGGTCCGCCAAAGGAGAGGTCGGTTTCGTTCGTAGCTTCAGCTCCGCGGAGAGAATCCGGAAGGTCTTCGCTTTCGGGGAGGGCGTTACCGGTTCGGCACGCGCGGCCAGGTCCGCGATCTATGGCCTCTACCGTCCCGACGAAGAGAACGGAAAGGGAGTAAGCTCCTTCGCCTTTACAGGAGAGGGCGTGTCCGGAGAAGGCACAAGGGGAGGAGGGACGGATGCCGTAGAAAAGGGCGAGAGAAGGTCGTAGTCCTTACTAGGAAAGAGGTCGTAGGGTCGCACCTCGGGAGGAACACTCTTCCCTCCGCGCTTCTCCTCGACAGAACAGTACGGAAGACTCTTCCTCCGCCGTCTCTCCTCGATCGACTCTACTCGCGCGTTGTTCCGGCTAGGCGGTAGGGCTCCGTTCGTAGCGGGTCTCGATTCCTTCCGGTGCTCGCTCGCGCTGTCTTTAGGTCTAGGAGGGTCCGGAGGATCTTTACTTGAGCAATAAGGAGGACCTTCGTCCGAGCGATGAGGAGGACCTTCGCCCAGGGTGTATAGGAGGCGGTTAACCGATCGCTTCGTCTCCTTCGCCGCGCGGATCAGGCAGGCCTCGGCGTATTTCTAAAAGAAGGGTATCTGTACGATAGGCTTCGGTACAGGGTTAACTGGAATCGCGGCAGGGTCGGTCTCTGGGACGAGGACGGTAGGGATCGTTAAGGGGATGTCGATCGAAGGCAGCCCAGTCAAAGGGATGTCGGTAGGGAGCCTTATAGAAGGAATGTCTGTAGACGGAATGTCCGTGGAAGGAAGATTCGTCGACGGAATCTTCGTCGAAGGGATGCTCGTAGAAGGAAGATCCGTAGAGGGAATATCTAGGAATACGTCCTCCTCACGCCGGATCGTCTTCCTTGACCAACAATCTGCAGACGCCGTCTCGATCGAAGACTCGGACTCGAGTGCTCGCTTCGCCGGCGCGGTTACCGGCTCCTCTAGTCGATCTTTAATCTAGGTAACGAGCTGGGCCGTATCCTCACCACGGTCACGAAGCTAGTCCAGGATCGTTTGCGCCACAAGCGTAAGTCTCGACCGGCCGATTTCCGCAGTAACGCTCTTGATCTACGCCTTGACAGTACGCCTTTTGTTCGTACGACACTTCTTGCACTCGAAGGTGCGGTAGTATTGTCCTTCCGTGTCGGGATGTCCGGTCTTGTTCCTTAGGACGCCAAAGTAGTTGATCTCGCCGCCGCATAGGATAACGCCCTTATAGAGCTCCTAGAGGGCGTCCGCAAAGGCCGTCAGACCTTCCTAGGGCCGTACCGCGCTCGTCGACGGTTTGGATAACATCCGAGGGTTAGAGGGCAGAGAGGGCGACGCCGAGGGTAGAGGGAAGGAGGAAGCTACGAGGAACGTCGAGGGAGAGGTCGGCGAAGTAACGAGTCGGGATCGGTAGTAGGAGGCACTCGAAGGAGAGGGCAACCCAGGCAGAGAGTGCTCACGGATAGTTCGAAGTCTCTACCGTAGAGGAAAACCGAGGCTAAGAGCGTAAACGGGTTGTAGCGAGGCTCCAGAGAGGAGGGAACACATCCGGCTCTTATAGGGCCGGGGTATGGTCGTCCTTCTCACAATTACGAGCAGGGTCAGCCTTACGATCGTCGATAGTCATCGTCGATAGCTATCCTCTTATCTCGCTATCTACCGGGGTCCACGGCTTAATTACAATCGTCGCACTCGACAAGGTGGTAGTATAAAGGGCTACCCTCCCCTCCGTACTTACTCGTCCTGCTCGTCGTCTCTTCCTCTACTCCCCGGTCCGAGAATGGGCTGTCCCGGCATCGTTATATCGTCCTCTCCAGGCATCGTTACATCGTCCTTATCTCGATGCCATCCCGTCCTGCTAGGCCTATATCCTCTTCATCCTCCCGTCTTCCTCTCCCTTCGCCAAGCTCGTCTCGTCTGTTGCCTTACCGTCTCGCTTTCGAATCTCCTGTGTCTACGTCTTCTCCCTCCTCCTCCTCCGCCCTACTCTCGTTAATCTGTTCTCCCTCGTACCGTTCTCGTACCCGAGCCGTCCTCTATAGGCTGTTGAATCTACGTTAGACTCGCCATCCGCGTATTTTTGCCAACGAGGAGCTCGACGACGTAGTGCAGTGCTCTCCCGTCGTAGTAATTCCTGCCCACATTCAGTACCACCCCCTCCTCATCGGGCACCCGGTAGAAAGCGTAACAAAGCTACAGGTAGTAGCGCTAGCGTCGCAGGCTCTTATATTGTGGGACTTCTATGTCCGTAGAGGTTTCTACGGTGGCTGTTCTTGAGCGTCGAGCAGGAGGTGTATGCCGCTTACGTGTTCGGCTGCTGGGTCAGCTCTCCGCCCATCCCGGCATTAGGCGAGAAATCCGCCTAGCGGCAAGGTGGGCTAGAAATCCGCCCAAGGTGTGGAAGCCAAAACGGAAATTCCGACACATAGTCTAGCAGCGACACCTTAAGTTTCTCGACCTTTTTTGACACTACAACAACGATCTCAAATTGAATATAGACACATAGAAAGGAACTTCTTATACTGGAGTTACTCTCCGTGTTCTTAGAATCTTTGAAATTAGCTATGTGCGCGAGATACGAGAGGTGAAAGCAGAAAGCCATAATTCTTAGAAGTTTCCGTTTTGCTTTTAGGCGGAGGCCGCCCATCCCGGCATTAGGCGGAAAATCCGCCTAGCGGCAAGGTGGGCTGGAAATCCACCCATCCCGGCATTGGGCGAGAAATCCGCCCAGCGCCAAGGTGGGCTGGAAATCCGCCCATCCTGGCATTGGGCGAGAAATCCGCCCAGTAGCAAGGTGGGCTGGAAATCTACCTATCCCGGCATTGGGCGAGAAATCCGCCCAGCAGCAAGGTGGGCTGGAAATCCACCCATCCCGGCATTAGGCGAGAAATCCGCCCAGCGGCAAGGTGGGCTGGAAATCCGCCTATCCCGGCATTGGGCGGAAAATCCGCCCAGCGGCAAGGTAGGCTAGAAATCCACCTATCCCGGCATTGGGCGAGAAATCCGCCCAGCGGCAAGGTAGGCTGGAAATCCGCCTATCCCGGCATTAGGCGAGAAATCCGCCCACACCCGTAATCCGTAGCCAGCCTGCCCTAGCATCGTCTATATCGTGAGAAGGGTAGACTTCAGCCATAGCTCCGGAAAGCGATACAATCCGCGTTTAGGCAGAGGAGGTAGAGCAGTTCGTAGTGCAGGCTATAGAGGCAATCCCAGCGGAGGAGACGGCGAGGTTGTAGTAGAGAGGGAGGAGTCTTAGCGGGAAGTTCAGCAGTGCGCCAATTGGTCCTAGCGACCGGACACGGACCCTCCTTGGTCAATTAACCAAGGCGTAGGGCTCAGAGTTTGCGGTCGACCAATTAGAGGAGCCGGACGGGTCTGGAGCAGGGCTCTTTCGACAACTCGCTAGACCTCGTCTCCTTCGCGCTTCCTCTTAACTATCGAAAATCCTCCTTAAGGGTCTGCCGACTAGTCGGGGCGAACAGACGAATTCGAGGCTCGTCGTATACTTTTAGAACCCAACTTCTTAACCTTACGACGGGTTCTTTCGAAACTAATACAAGCTCCGAGTGCGGGTTATGACAAGAAGAATTGTCTGTTTTCAATCTTCGATATCGTATATATTAGATCTTTATTCGCCCGCTAGCAGATTTGGATTATACGAAATCCACGTTAGAGTCCAGGAGATAGAGGAGTTCGGAGCGGAGGAGACGGCGAGGTCGTAGCAGAGAGGGAGGAGTCCGGGTAGGAAAGTTCAGTAGTGCGCTTCTATGTCTACGTAACCGGGCACGGACCCACCTTGGTTAATTGACTAAGACGTGGGGCTCAGAGTTTGCGGCCAGCTAATAGGCAGGGGAGGACGTAGCGGCCCTCCCGTCGCGGCCGATTCGTCTACGCGACCGGACACGGACCCACCTTAGTTAATTAACTAAGACGTAGGGCTCAGAGTTTGCGGTCGACGAATCAGAGGAGCCGGACAGGTCTGGATCGAATCTATACTTAGATAACTCGCTAGACCTTATCTCCTCCGCGCTTCCTCTTCACTATCCTCTTCCGCGGTAGTACTATGTCTTGCTCGGGTGTTGTTAGTTGTAGTCGAAACCCGAAAATCCTTCGTAAAGGGTCTGCCGGCAAGCAGTGAGCTTGTTGTATTGTATCCTTGTTGTATTGTATTGTATTGTCGTGTATACAGCTGTCGTGGATCCTCACCTTAAGGCTGGTGTATTGTATTATCGTGCTGTACGGCTGGATATAATACAGCTGTATCCGGTGATGGTAGGCATAGTTTTAAGGGCCATGTTTATGGTAGTGTATTCGGAGGTAGTGTTTTTAGAGGTGTATTCGGAGTCTGCGCCGGTGTTGTTGCACTGTATGAACAGAGTCTACACCTAAGAAGTTAGCTATTAATCCACCGCTCTTATGACTATTGTAACAACACTATTGCTATCAACATGGCCTCATCTTCAGCCTCAACACCCTCGACAGTAGGCTGGCAACTGCCACCACGCAAGGATCGCACCTCCGACTATGTTACGCTCTGTGAGAGCAGCGCTATATTCGACAAGGCCCTTTAGCCGGACTCCTTTAAGATCAAGGGCACTAAATACACTCGTTGTACGAACGCACACCACTATTCGACGCCATTGCTTGGTGGATGGCTCGTCGCCGTTAGTAGCTATGCCTCTTACGAATGGCACTCGACTGCCTTTTAGTCCCCCTTATGAGCGACAACCCTAAGCGCTTATTTAGCTCCGGCAGAGATATGATTGACTACCGCCGTTCACAGCTCTATGGCGACATTATTGAGGCTTGTGCGTTCCTTCGCAGTGCATATAGACCTCCAATTAAGATAACAAGAGCCGGAGCAACAACACTAGCATTTGACGACGACGAGGACATTAAGAAGTCTATAGATGGTCAGACAACAAGCTCATTCATGAGCGATACAACAGCCGGCTTTACAACCTTGTGCACTACTTAAGGAGACTCATAAGCAACAGTGGTGGACGATAAGGTCTAAGAGTGTTATATACAGTAGATATCTACTGTATGTTGCCAAGATACACATTGTATTGTATTGTTACCACCCTTATATACAATACAATCTAATACAACAAGCTTACTGCCGGCAAGTCGGGGCAGCAAGACGAATCCGACGCTCGTCGCATACTTCGAAAACCTCACTTCTGAACCTTGTAACGGTTTCTTTCGCAACAAAGACAGGCTCCGAGACCGGGCAATTACGAGAAGAACTGTCCATTCAAAATCTTCCATGTCGTATCTATAAGAGCTTGTTTTACCCTACTTATAGCGTAGCTCGGGTCGACGAAGTCGACCCGAGCGGAGCTATAAGGCGACTTTTCGCGAAGCGACGCGACTTCTCGCGAAGCGACTATTCGTTCGAGAGGTCGTAAGCCCTTCGAGAAGGCTTAGGGGATCTTTCTATAAGCCCTTAAGGCTTATAGATAAAAATACCCTATTTTAGTACTAGAAAATAAGGGTTCCGAGGTTTTATTAGAGGCTCTTAAGTTTCTAGGTATATAGAGTAGGTTTTATAAGATATAAGAGGCTCTAAAGAGTAAGAGAAAACTACTAGCTAGTCGTAGAAAACTCTAGTACTCGCTAGAAAACCTAAAGTACTAGTATATATAGAGACTTAAGGTTTTAATATTCTTCCTAGAGTTTTAAGGGCTTAGGGTATAGTTTTCCTAGATTCTTAAATAGATAAAGAAGCTTAGAAAACCTCTAACTAGTCTATATAAACTCTACTAAAGTTTATAAAACCCTAAGTTTTAGTCCTAAGAAATTTCTTAGTAAAGACGGACTTAGAGTTTTATATTAATCTAGGAGGTTTCTATAGACTAGTGTATAGTTTTAGTAGATTCTTACGTAAATAAGAAAGCTTAGAAAACTATTAGCTAGTCCTAGAAAACTCTATAAAAGAATAGAAAACTTAATATCCGAAATAAAATATAAACGACGGGCCTAGAGTTTTACTTTAAGCCCTAGGGTTTCTATAGACTAAATAATAGTTTTAGGGTATTCTATACTAACCTAGAAAGCCTAGAAAACTATAAGTTAGTCCTAGAAAACTCTAGGAAAGAATAGAAAACTAAAGGTATATCTAGTACTAAGAAATCTAGACTCGAAGTTTTAGTAAAAGCTCTAGAGTTTCTAAAGACTAGCTAGTAGTTTTCTTCTACTCTTTAATAGATTAGGAAGCTTAGAAAACTACTACTTAGTCTTAGAAAACCCGAGGAAGAAATAGAAAACCTAAGGTAGATATAGTACTAGGAAATCTAGACGCGAAGTTTTAGTTAGGCTTAGGAAGTTTTAATAGACTAACTAATAGTTTTCTTATATCCTTTTATATATTAAGAACCTTAGAAAACTATTACTTAAGCTTAAAAAACTCTATAGATAAATAGAAAACCTAGGTTCTACTTAGTACTAAGAAAGTCGGACTCGAGGTTTTAATAGAAGCCCTAGAGTTTCTATAGCTTATATAATAGTTTTCCTACTATTTAGGCTAAATAAGAAAGCCTATAAAACTATTACCTAGTTCTTAGAAACTCTATAAAGAAATAGAAAACCTAAAGTCTCTTAAAGTCTAAAAAAATTATTACTATAGCTAAACTCTAAGTTTTCTAAGAAGCCCTAGAGTTTCTATAGACTAAGTAATAGTTTTCCTATTATTCTAGCCGACTAATAAAGCCTAGAAAACTATTAAATAGTTCCTAAAAACTCTATAAAGAAATTAAAAACTAAGATAGACCTAGTACTAAGAAAGTCGGACCTTAGGTTTTTATTAGATCTCTAGAGTTTCTATTATCTAAGTAGTAGTTTTCCTATCTTTATTACTACTCTAGAAAGGCTAGAAAACTATTAGCTAGTACTAGAAAACTATAAGGAAGAATAGAAAACCTAAGATAGACCTAGTATTAAAAGTATTAGACTTAGGGTTTTTATAAGAGCCTAGAAGTTTTAATAGACTAAGTTATAGTTTTCTTATACTCTTACCTAACTAAGAAAGCCTAGAAAACTATAGCTTAGTCCTAGAAAACTCTTAGAAAGAATATAAAACTATATTAAAAATAGTACTTTAAGAAAAGCTATAGTAGAGAAATAGAATAAAATCCTATAAGATAGCTATATAAAGTAGTCTAGATACCGTTCCCTAAACGCCTAACCTTCTATACTTAATCCCTTATATTAGAATTTAAAAGCTTTATCCCTTTTTAGGCCGTCCGCCTTTTTTACCGCTCTTAATCTTCTTCGGTCTACCTCCTTTCTTTTTAACTATCTCTTTAGCCTCTTCTATATTCTCTTCTACGTCTAGATTATTATTAGAAGATTTCGATTTACTACTATTAGAACTATTTCTATTACTAAAAGACCGCTTAGTAGAAAGCTTCGGTACTAGGGGTTTAGAGCTACTAGGTACTACTAGATTCGATCTTAACTCTAGAGTCTTTATAGGATTCTTAGGGTTCTTTACTCGAGAAGAATTCTTAGATTTAATAGAATTATTAGAGGTAGGGCTAGAATTACTAGACGGCCGTAAAGACTTAGTATTACTCTTTTCTTTAGAGTTAGATATAGGTTCTATAAGATTCTCTCTTTCCGGATCGATAGTCGTTATATAATCCTCGATAATAGTCTCTTTAGAAGGGCTAAAGACTTTATTATTAAGTAGACGAAGAGCTTTAGGAGTAAGTCGATTCTTTCTAGTATTTTCTTCCGTTAAAAGGGTTTTAGGACTATTAAACGTATTCTTAAAGGTAAAAGATATATTAGAATCCGAGCTAGGGTTGCTTAGATTATCTTTAGAGGACTCGAGTACCTTAGGAATAGTAAGCGTTTTATTATCCGAATTATTACTTAGGTTAAGACTACTAGAGTCGATAGAAGATATCGAAGAAGAGGTAGTACTATCCTCTTTATTACTAGTCGTCTTATAGCTTTTTACTCGAGAGATATACTCTACTTTATCTTTTAAGATCTCTCTTATCGATTTATCCTCTAGTAAATTAAAGTAGTTAAAGTATAGCTTAGAGAAAGCTAGGCTTCGGTTCGTAGTATCTCTAGTCTTATTACTAAAGTAGTTTGTTTCTCTAGCGTAGTTTAGATTCGCTACTTTAGTAGAATGTCCCGCTAGTATATCCTCGATATTAGATTGTTCTCGATTACTTAATTTTATAGCCGTTTTGTTCGATCGAGGGCTTAATAGCTCCGGCCTCTCTACTAGTATACGCTCTTTAATTATATAGGTTATTAAATGTCTATACTCTTTAATACCAATTCCTTTATTAAAGTACTTTTTAGTTATATCCTTTAGAGCTTTACTTAGAGTAAGGCTCGTAATATTCTTATTATAAAGCTTAAAGAAAAGCTTTGTTTCTAGGGTTGTAACGTCTAGATAGTTAATCCGTAGATACTCTATTAGCGGAATAATAAAAGTAATATAGTAGACTATTATCCTCGTTATGCGTATAGGTAGAAACCGAATAGTATTAGTATTTAGGGTAGTAGAGTCCCGGTTCTTATCGAGGTTACTCGTATCTAAAGCTATTAAATTATTACTCTTATCGAGGAAGATATCTCGTAGGGATCCTAGACTAGTATTTCGAAACTTAAGTAGAATAACCGCTTTCCCTCTTAAGGGACTACTCGATAGTAAGTAGATATTTAGCGCTAAAGATACTAAGAAGTTATAGATCTTTTTAAAGTAGCTTAGAATACCGTCTTTAATATTCGCCTTACTACCTAGAGTAGGATCTAGTAAGAGGTCTTTATTTATAAACTTCTTAATAAGAATATCCTTATATTTTACTAGGTACTTAGAGCTCGTTAGATCCTCTAAAGGCGTATTATTATCTTTTCGATCGAGAACTTTACTTAGATCTAGGTCTATTATATTTTCCTCCTCCTTATTAAATAGTATAATATCCTTAAAGAATAGATCCTCTAGATCTTCTAAGGATTTTATAAATAAGGTCCGTAGCGTATTTATATTAATTTTAATATTATCTATAGCTAAAGTATCCGGATCTATATCGTCTATAGGCTTATAGCTACTAATCTTATTATAATTATAATACTTTAGCTTAATCCGAAGGCTATAGTACTCCGTAAAGTAGTTACTAGCATTTATAGTTAATCTAGACTCGATAAACTTTAAGGCGTTATCTACTTTAGTAGTAGTAGTACTTAGAAGTACTAAATACTTTAAAGTAAATAGGCGGCTAGAGTAGATTAACTTAGATAATAGAGATTGTACCGAAGTCGTCTTTCTAAATATAATAGTATTCTTATCTTCTAGAGCTAGGATCTTAGCCGGATCTAAGCTCGCTATAATCAAATAGGTTATTAAAGGATTATTAAAACTACTATTCTCGTAGAATACTATATCTATCCCTAGAGTAATAAGATAATCTAGAGTCTCTAATAAAACTCTCTTTAGATCTTCTTTAGCTCTATTACTATCCTCTATTAAATACGTACTAATAGTAGATACTTTAAATAAAAGACTACTAAGAGAAGACTCTATAGTAGGCTTAGAGTAGTAGGCTTCCGGCTCTCGATATATAGTATAGAGATAGACGAAGAAGGTAGCGATAGGCTTAAGGTAAGACTTTCTCGTAGCTATATCGAGCTCTTTAAAGGCTTTTACTTCTAGATTATTATTTCCCGGGTTATAGTTATTAAGAGCCTTTCTAGTATTTATAGAGAGATCTTCGATAGAACTAAAGGTTTCTAAGCCTAGATTTATAGTTGTATAATAGATAAAGGCTAGTAGCCTATTCTTAAGAAAGATATTAGGATCTATCGTATTTAGAAGTAGTTCTAGGTCCTTATCCTCTAGATATCGGAAGTAGTAGGTACTTCTATTAAAAAACTCCTCCTCTCTATTTATATTAGATTCCTTAGGCGCGTTAGAAAGCGTATCCTTCTTTATACTACTAAAGACGTCTTTATACGTATCTAGATTTAGATCCGTATTAGATATACTATTAGTATAGGTATTACTATTCTCTTTAATAAACTTAGGTATAAACCTATACTTTAGATTATCCTTAAATCCTTTAATAGATATAATAGGAACCTCTCTTAGAACGTTAGGGTTAAGAGTAGTCGTACTTTTATAGTTATGTTTTTTATTTAAATGTCTTCGTACTTCTTTAGCGCTCGGATTAAGATAGAGACAAAATCGGCATTTATACCCGTCTAGATTTAGCTCTAAGTTAGGATAGTAGTAGGTATTATAGCTTATATTACTAAGTAACTCCTTAGAATTCTTTTCCTCTTTAATAAGTATATCTTTACCCTCTATAAAGCTCTTAATTAAATCTAGAATAGAGGTAGAGTTATAGTATTCTCTAGTCTCCTTATTATTCTTATTCGAATGTCCCTATTATATATAGTTAGTAGGGTTTCTAATATACTCTCTAGACTATACTTACCTTTAAATGTTTTACTATATTATTAATATCCTTAGTAAGAGTAGTAGAACATTCCGAGCAAATTAATAGCTTTAGATCCGGATTATAGTCTAGCGGTAACCCTTCTAAGGACTCTATACTACTAGGAGTAATAGCTTTAAAGGTCTCCTTAGTATAAGGCCTATTATCCTCTAGTAGTTTATTAAATTCTTCTATAGTAAGAGGTCTAATTCTATCTATATTCTTATAATAAATACTACTAGTAGTAGAAGACATCTAGTAGTAGTAAAGAGTATAAGAGGTAGTAGTAGCAAAGAGTATAAAAGGTAGTAGTAGAGTAGATAATATAAGAGAGTTAAGAAAAGGAAGAGAAGAGTAAGAAGAAAACTAAAGGTTTATATAGTCTACTCTATTTCTAGATATATAGTATAGCGGTTTTAAAGTATAAGATATAGCGGTTTCTAAGTATATATTATAGCGGTTCTAGGGTATAGAGTATAGAATATAGAGTATAGCGGTTTAGAGTATACTAGTATCTAGATATATACTATAGCGGCTTAGAACTATATACTATAGAGGTCTCTAAATATATAGTATATAGTATAGGCGCCTAGAAGTATAGAGTATTATATATTATATATAATAGATATATAATATAAAAGCCGAGAACCTAATAGATTAATACTTTAAGTATAGCTTATATATATAGTATACTTTAGCTAGTAGTTCTAGAGTATAGATAAAATATAGGGTATATACTATCTCTTATTCTACTTAGACTACTTAGAGCTACGATATAGAGATAAATTAATTAACTAAGGTAAATATAAAGCGTAATCTATATAATAAGAATATTAGTAAATAGAATAAAGATATAGAAGTAGATAGGGTAGAACCCGAATCCGCGTAGCGCTAACCCGGTTAATAGGTTTAATTAAGTCGCCATAAAGCGTAACCCGTTAAATAGGTAAAAGCGTTAGGGTTAATAGGTTTAATAAAATCGACGCGAAGCGTAACCCGTTAAATAGGTAAAAGTATAGGTTAGGGTTAAGACATATAAGTAGGGGAGGTCGAGTAGAGACGGTAGTAGAGTTTAGATAAGGTTAAAGTTGTAGGGTTAGGCGCGCGCGTAAGCGCGCGGCGGTGAGGGTGAGGGTGAGGGTGAGGGTGAGGGTGAGGGTGAGGGTGAGGGTTAGGGTTAGGGTTAGGGTTAGGGTTAGGGTTAGGGTTAGGGTTAGGGTTAGGGTTAGGGTTAGGGTTAGGGTTAGGGTTAGGG